>NW_010223756.1:3286-4721 GCF_000690775.1 Eurypyga helias | reverse complement strand
GGGCCCCCACGCCGACAGCTCCCACTGCACCGCTTCCCTCTCCCCGTCGCTTCCAAAGCACGAAAATTTGCCAGCCCAGGCCAAGAAAACCCACTTGCCTACTCACACGGTGCTAACAATGAAAACACTAATTATATTTCACTCACCTATCAAAGGGATGATTCATTTAGGTGAGTGGGCACGGAGGATTACACAAGATGAACACCGCCATGCGACCGCCCATCCGTTTTGGGGTAGCCCTCCCGAGAAACAAGGCTGCGTGGAGCACACGAGATGGGGCGAGGGGGTGGCAGCAGGAGGGACCCAGCATGGCCTCAATGAACCGCGGACACCCCCAGCCCGGGGAATCGCTGCAAGCCTTTCCCCGATGGCTGGCTGGGCAGTGGGGAACCGCCGCTGGACCCCTCCGCCAGCCCCTGTCAGGTCTCGGATCCCAAATGCTCATCAGGGAAGAGGGGGTGGGAGAAGAAAAACAGCTTTGGCAGGGACGGGAACAGCAAAAGCAGATTTGGGGCTTCCTTCATCCACCCCCACAACTATGGTTTCAGCAGCTGAACCCAAACCCAACGCACAGCCCTGGGACCTCCATGGCAAGCCTGCAGGTACAACTCAAACTGTCCCCAGGGTAAAATCATGGAGTATTTCCAAAGTGTCTGTGGAGTTATGGAAAGGCAGGCGCCAGATGAGATGCCTCCTGATCTCCAGACCTGCTGGGGAGAGGGTCTCCAACAGGAGAAGGTCTCCAAGACCCTGCTCCAGAGAGGTTCCACTGGCTCCAGTAAGGGCGATGGCAGCAGCCCCGGCTCGCATTGGTGCTGATGTGGGTGGATGCAGCGCCTTGCCCCCCAAGGAAGGGTACAATCCTGCTCCGGAGACGGGCTGAATCAGGCCCAGCAAACGAGTGGTGCAACTCCAGCATCCGTGCAAAGCAATCCCCAGAAGCCAGCTTTATGTAATATCAGGGCGCTGCTGGGTGGGAGCAGGAGGTGGCAGGGATTTTTGGCAGAAGGATAAGGACATGTCAGCAGTATCAGGGTTTGGAGGGGGGTCTGAGCGAGCACGTGCGTGCACGTGTGCCGCAGGTGCAGGAAACGTGGGTCGGGCGTGCAGCGGTGCCGGGGAGATTTGGCAAAGTGTGGGCTCCTAGGGAAACTGCGAGGCTGTGTTTGCTTACCCGGGCCCTGCGCGATAGGTTTGCATCCACGGACATGTAACAGCTCGGCTCGGGAAAGAGGGTTTGCGTTCATCCGGCGCGTGCCTGGGTCAGAGAGCGCTGGCGCCGGGCTGCGGGCAGACCATGTGTGTGTGGGGACGCGAGCGGAGGGGCAAAGCGGCGTCTTGGCGTGGGGAGGAGAGGCGTGTGTGCATGGCGATGAGTGTGTCCGCGTGGGAGGTGCGAGATCTGCAAGCTGCGCGTGGGGGAAGCGTGCGTGCG
>NW_010223756.1:0-3247 GCF_000690775.1 Eurypyga helias | reverse complement strand
CAGAGCTGGGATGGCGAGGGGGGGGGATGGCAGCGTGGCTCAGGCTATCGCATGCCATACCCTATGTCCAAGCCCAACGCATCAACATGTGTGCATCGGTCACGCAGAACGCTGCTCCCCAAGATAGCAACGGCTGGTGGAGTGTCGAGATCTGCCCTTACCCACTACTCTGCAAGGAAGGGGTAAAATGGGAGTGAAATCCATGAATTCTGGATCATCTCGCTTCCTGAGCCTCGCTGCGCATTTAGGGACCCATTCCCTAGCCCTGGTTGATGTGCTAAAAAAAAGAAAAAATGCAAGGGATGAATATTTATCTGTGGGTGGCAAGTGACAGATGCTGGGGCGAGGATTGTAGGATACTTCAGTTTGATGAAGGTAATAACTTGAATAGATTAATGAGAAACATCCTTCCCAACGGTTGCCTCCTGCGTGCCATAGCTACGCACCACCCTCCCAGCAGAGCTCCTGCACACACCAGCTTCTTGTATCCGAACACAAAGTTCATTAAGGTTTGGTGTCCAAAAGGCTGGAGATGCTCAGCTTCGGTGTTTTCCACCCCGAATGGAGACAGGCAACTGGGAAAGGGCCACGGCCTATGGGTACTTACAACCGAGTTGGTGAAAGTGCAGTTTTAGCCAGGTTCACTCACTCCATGGTGGCTGCCCAGCTGGGATGGGGGGAAAGCTGGTGTGGAGGAGCCCGGTCGCAGTGTGCACGGCCCATCCCTGCTCCCGGCAGCAGGATGGGCTTGACCACAGGTACCATCACCCTGCGTTTCCCCAGCACGGCCGCCCCCCTTTTCCTAGGATGGTCTGTAGAGTCCCTGGGGGGGAGCATTGTGCTACAGACCCTCCTGATCCCCTCACCTCCTAAAACCATGCAATATCGCTTTTTGGTCCCCAAACACCAAGAAGCCGGGCTGGCCTGACAAGATGGAAGAAAAAACTCTTTGCTTCTGGTAGGTTCTCCGAAACGATGAAACTGCTGGTAAACCACCCCAATTTGGAGATGGTCCCCAGGCTGCCCAGGGAGCCGCTGCGCTGCAGTTGATGGGGAAGGTGCTGGGGTGGGGGCATGTGCGTGCCTGGGGACGGGGCCAGCCTTGCAACACCCAGCCCTCGGAGACCTGTAGTTTGTTGAGACTCCTGTCCGCCTTCCCGCAAACAGCCCCGGCGAGGGCTGGGTGCCAGGAGGGGAGCAAGGAGACGGCACTCGCCTTAGGAACACGCAGAAACACCCACATACACACACACACACGTCCCCTCCTGACCGCTTCGAACGTGGGAGACCGCAATTATTCTCTGAGCAAGGTTTATTCTCAGCTGAAGGACTGCTGGGATTTATCGATGGCTTGCAAACGCACACCCGGCAGATTCCAGCTCAGACCCCAGCATTATTCCAGGCAGATGAAACAAAAGGTTGCGGCTACATTCTCCTTTAGGAGAAAGCCACCAGCACAAAATTCTAATATATAAAAAAAAAAAAAATCAAGAGTTCATTACACCTCTCCCTTCAAAAGCATCAAAGAGCAGCTGCAGGTAACGTTTAATCCTGCCTCCCTGTATCATCACAAAGCAGCAAACCCGGTTTTCTAGAGAAAGGTCTTGCAGCACCTTTCAGGAAGGCTGGGATGGAGCTCATCAACGCTGCAATTTCCTTCCCTTCACACGATAACATCTTAAAAAAAAAAAAGCAAACAAAACACAAAACCCCAAAACGAGCCTGCTGTAGATGGGCACCTTCAGCAGCAAAACAACGGGGCAGCGCTGCCGAATGCCCCTGGCTGCCGGCAGGTAGGCCTGCCTTGGATTATGGTGGCAATTTAGATGGAAGTAGCTACAAAACATGAGAGAGGATGATACAGCCACTTACAGCAGAGCCCCAGCTGTTTCTCCTAGTTCGGCCTGAAAGCTTGTTAGTCCAGCAATATTTTTTGATCGCTCCAATTGGGTTTTCTTGTTTTTTATTTAATCCTAGTTTCCCCTCAACATCTCGTTAAGCCCTGTTGACGGCAGAAAATAGCTTTGGTGATCCCTCTGAGCCCCTACACTAAGCATTAAGCCGTAAACTAGGAATGTAAGACTCTTGTCTGAATTAAAGTCTTTTGCCTGGTATTATTAAGTGGGGGGCTGTGTTCAGAGAGGTTGCAGGGCATGCAAAGACCCCAGCCCCTGGCTGGAAGCATTTGCAGCCCCAGAGCTGCACCCACCTGCCCTGGCCCCCCCTCGCACCCTCCCCTGTGCCCTGGGTTGCTTCGATGCAAATCCTACAGGTTCCAGTGGTGCAGTCAGAACTGCAAATCCCATGTGCAACTTGGGTCATATCCTGACGGCTCGGCCCACCCCGTCCTCCCACCACCCCTGGGCGAGCGCTGGGCATCCCCCCACCAGCACAGCTGGCTCCCCTCCCCAGAAAACCTGGTCTGGGAGAAGGAGGGGGGAGGACCCGTCGACCAGAGACCCGCTGAACATATGGGGCTACCTGTGGCAAAGAGCTGGGCTGATGCCATGCTGGTTCCTTATCTCCTGCGGGGTATGAGCATCCCTCGCTCCAAGCCAGTGGGTTGCAAACTCACAGATTCCAGCCTAAAACCAGGATCCCCATTCAGACGCTTGTACCCCCACACCTCCGCCCACCCTGGCCAGGAAGGTATCAATGCAGCACCTACCTCCATCCGAGTAGGTCTCTGTCCCGTAGCCATCCTGTAATCCATTGCTCCAGGTGCCTTCGTACTTGGCCCCATTTCCAGTGCATTCTCGGACTCCGTACCGTCCCTTAAATCCGTGGGTCCACTCTCCTTTGTACACCCACTTCCCCTTGCTCTCCATGCCAATGCCATGGCGCTTGCCCTGCGCCCAGGTGCCCTGATAAGTGTTGCCGCTGGGCCAAGTGTAGACCCCCAGCACCTCAAAGCCGTGACTCCAGGAGCCTGAATATTCACCTTGACCCTTCGGGCCGGTACAGATTCCGTGGCCATGAGCCTTTCCGTCCTCCCAGCCTCCACAGTACGACCCTCCATCGTCAAAATTAAACCTTCCCCCACTGGACATGCATGTAATTCGGTTTGCAAATCCCCCAAAAGGTGAAAAAAAAAAAAAAAAATTGCAGAAAATAAACTGCGAACGATGACTTGGGGGAAATAAAAAATAAATTAAAAAATGAAATCGAACTCAATCATGCACCAGATCCAGCGAGCTGCTTTAAGCCAGTTTCTTGTGATTATTCATTCTCGGGGAGTATGTTCAGT
>NW_010223755.1:83496-94853 GCF_000690775.1 Eurypyga helias | reverse complement strand
ATCCCTGGAGGGATTTAAGGGACTGGGATCAAGGTGCTTAGGGACATGGGTTAATGGTGGACTGGGCAGTGCAGGGTTAATGGTTGGACTTGATCTTAAAGGTCTTTCCCAGCCTAAAAGATTCTATGGTTCTATGATTGTTGTTTGAAATCGAGGGCTGGTATGTTCATCCTTGGAGTTGAGCAAAGGCTTAAAATTGACCAGAAGGAAACTGTCTGGCCCTGAAACACTCGCTGTGTGGAGCTGGTGTCCTCGCTCCCTGTGGTGCACGCACTTCATCTGGTCCAGCCCGCAGCCTGAGAGATGCCATCAGACCTTCCCCTCATGACATGCTGATTTACTGAAGAGCCATTTCCCTTTGCTTTCAGTGCCTCTGAATGTTTATTAATACTGGCTGTTCTGCCATGGCCTACAAAAATGGTAACTAAAGGGACTTGCATGTGGAGGAGCAGAGATGGAAAAACTGAGGGGCAGTGCTTGGGACAAACTTTGCAATGCAGAGGAGATGCCAGCATGGATTGTCCTCAGGTGGAGTTGCATGTGACGTGAGCAGTGGGTGGCAGGGAAGTGACGCGCGATGGTCTATGCTGTCCCGTGCTACTGGAGCTGGTGTGGGAGCTGCGATGCATCCCGGCGGCTCCCGCCTGGCATTCCCCTTCTGCCTGCTGCTGTGGCCGCACTCAACAGCCCGTGGGGAGTTCCTGTGCCTCCCTGTTTCCATCGTCATTTCTCCCTCACTTTCCTGACGAGTCTCTTTTGTGCCTGTAATAGAAAATAGAGTAAGTGAGCCTGTAATTAAAAGCTGTGCTGTGCAGCACTGCGTGCTCACATAAATTAAAGCTGCACAGGCTTTAAGTCTTGCCTTTTAAGTAACATAATTTAACCACTGAAAAATACAATTTACCTCTGTAATGGTGGATGCTGGGGATTTTGTTGTTGCGAGGCTGTCTGGTACCTAGGCATACAAGCAGGACAACAGTAATCCCAGAGAGGAATGGATGGGATTATTGGTGCTAGTGACTGGAAGGTGCTTGCTCACATTTGATGATTTTTCTTGGCCAATCTATTGTTAAAAAGAACCAGTAATTTCAGATGATGGTGATTTCTGTATACCAGTCACCAGGACACAATGTTAAAAGCATGAATGTGAACTGGCAGTGATCGCTGCAGGCAGGGATCTGCCGTGTGGCTGATGACTCTGGGTCCATCTCTTGGAGATGCCGGGGAGGATGGGAGTTTATGGACCCAGCACATCAGAACAGCTTTGGGTTTTGTGTATGTGTGGAGGTGGGCTTGAGTGGTTGAGATTAAAGGTGGTTTAATTTTCAGGGATAGATTATTCCTTGTCAGGGGCAACTGGTTTATCACCTCTTGCTCCTAAATTATCCCTTAAGACCATTCAAGTCCTTCACTTGTTCCTGCAACAACACTGCTCTGTGTCACTCCTTGTTCTCACATAGCTTCTGAAGATCAGGTTTTGGTCATGGGGTGTAGCATCTCCAGATGAAGCAACCATTGCAGGGGTGTTTTCTGTGGATGGATTTTGGCTGTGATGGTCTGTAATGAAGCGCTGGCAGCGTTTGCAAAGAGTTGTGGAGCGTTTCCCGAGTGCTCCCCTCCTTCCCTGCAGTCCCCGGGTTTGGCTGAGGTCTGTGGTCAGAGTTGGGAGCATTACAGCTCTGCTGGGCAGCAGCAGGTTTGAGCGGCTCTCTCTGCTGTCAGGCGTGCTTCTCATCCGTAGCACCCTTTCTTGGCTTATCCTGGTCCCTGCCCGCCTTTGGGGGGGTGAACAAGGCAGCGGGAAGGGCTTGGAGCCATTACACCCTTTCTGCCACCCTCCTCCAAGCAGAGCCTGGCTCCAGGCTGACCCTGCTGCTCTCATGGATGCTCTCCAGAGCTGCCTGGAGCATCCTGCAGGGAATCAAATCCTTGAGGTCCCACTCTCAGGGGTAACCAGCTGCAGCCCCCAGGACTCCCCTGTGCCAAGTGGGAACAGGCATCACCAGCTGCAGCAGGACTGAGCGGGGTCTCCTGGACGGAGATCAGCCACAGAGCTGCCCCGGTGCTGTTCATTTTTAGGAGCCCGGTCTCCACCAAGGGCTTGTTTTCACCTTCCCTCTCTGTCTCTTTGACCACCAGTAACTGACTTGAAGCTGTCAGAGAGAGATAATACAATTAAAGGGTGCTAATTTCAAAGGGATTTTATTGTTTAAAGCATCTCTGGTTAGCAGGGCAGCCACCTTCATCTCCTTCCTTCTCAGCAAAGCTGGGAGCATGGGCTTTGCAATTCCACCTGCACAAAAACAGATTAATTTTTTTTTCTTTTTTTTACAAAGCACTCTCCTTCTTAAAGCTGGATCTCCAATGAAATGGGGAGGTGAAAGCTTCAGTGGGCCTTAAGGAACAGCCCCATAATTAATCACTCGCAGCCCCTGTGAGTGCTGTCCCCGTCCAGCGCTGCTCCAGTGAAGGGCCGGAGTAGCTTTCCCACTCGGAAAATTCAAGAAGGAATTTAAATATATGGGGTGTAATTAATGACTTGCCTTGGAAAGCCTCTCAGCTGCCAGGGCAGCTGAAAGTTACTCCAAGATCCTTCTTGCTCCATGGGTGGTGTCTGATTGAATAGTCTATAGGTGCTCACCAGCCTCTCGCAATGCTTTGGATAAAAAAAAACTTCTTGGGAAACCTGGATGTTCAACACTCTCCTTAGAAGAGCTGCCCAGGGGTTTTGTGGGGTATCACGCTGGGGTAGGGGGACACAGGCTGCACCAGCGTGCTGTGCCCCCGGGTGTTGCTGGATCCTTTCTCCAGCCCTGCCTGTACCCTGCCTGTGCTGGGAAGGTAAGCGATGGGTTCCCTAACAAGGGCGAGCAGCCTGCCAGTCAGCTACAGGAAAATCAATACCCCTGTTAATTGAATGCAATCCTCATAAATCGTCAGAGAGAGAGGAAATGAGAAGTACTTATGGAAGCCTCCTGGAGAGCTATTTACTGGGCAAGGGAAATATTAGTTTGCAGTGGAAGTGTTGGTCGCCCGCTGGGAAGTGGCTAGGATGGGGGGGGGTGTCTGAAGTGGCTGACCCAAGCTGGAACCATAACCCGACACTGATGGGGTTCTGGGGTTCGGAGGTGCCCCCGACCTGCCCTGTGCCCGCGAGGGGGTGGCAGCTGGGAAAGCTGGGGTCTGCGGTGCTGGCATCCCCGGTTGTCCCTCTCCCCCACATGGTGGTTAGCCTGCAAAGGGTGTTATTTGCTAACGACTAATTAATCTTCAAGCTTAATTACTGCCAAGGCTCAGTTAATTTCCACACACTTTAAGTATTTGTTCTTGTAATCATTACATGACTCCATATTCCCCCAGTAATTAAAAGTCTCACAATATGACACTAAATGGGTGATGTTCCTGCGTCCTGCCAGCCTGGCTCTATTAATTCCTGAATTGTCGCTGTTGATAAGCTGGTTTTAGAGAAATTGCTGCCACGTTCTGCAGTCCCCTGCTACCCACATGAGCCCGGAGGGGTCTCAGACCCTTCCATGCATCCTGTTCCCATCTTCTCGGCGTGCTGTGGGGCTCAGTGTGCTTTTCTGGGTAGTGGTTTTGTCGAACAGAGCCTTGCCCAGGGATGTGGCTGGCAAGGGAGCCTGGCAGTCAGCGCGTCGGGAGCCTTTCTCCCTGGTGCACTCATTCCTCACAGGTTCTGCAACCCATTTCATCCCAGCAGAGGCAGCGAGTTCCTTCTTGCCAGCTCCTGAGGATGTCTCCAGCCCAGTTCTGGATACTTTTGGTATTAGAGGGGATGGGCACAGCACAGGGGGGATGCTGAGGACCCCTCACTTCTGGGGTCCTGTCAGGGGCAGAAAGGCATGGAGAAATTCTCTTACCAGTGAGAGAAATCGCTTTTCTCTCCAAGGTAGAGTGGAGAGGTGGCTGTGTACCACTAGCAGGGTGACTAGGGGAGCAGGATCCATCCATGTGCCCCCACCTTGTCTGGGCTTGTTGGAGAGACCTGCAGCTGGAGGGTGATGGTGCCCATGCATGCCCAGTCACTCACAGCCTCCCCTCATGCTTCCTGGCTTGCATCTCCCCCAGCACCTCCAGCTCAATTTGCTGAACCTAATTCTGCAATAGGCTTTGCTTTGCATTTCTTTTCTGCCTTTCCATCCTGAAACATGGATACGCCGGTGGCTGCTTTATCACAGGGCTTTGCAAACGAGGCTTGTTGATGCATTAACGTGTGGAGGCAAATTGCTGTTGCTGGTGTTTGTGTTGTCTAGAGCCATTGGCACAGGGAGAGCTCTCGGTACCCTGTGCCCCAGGGTGAGCGGACCCCAGGGCTTCAGGGGGCAGGCGATGGTACTGTGGGGTGGGGAGGAGTGGGGCACCAGCATGCCTTTGCCTGAGCTGTGTGTCTGACTTACCCAACAAGGAAAATCAGATCCCGGTAACCCTCCATTGGGTGTCCCTGATTTGGGAGCAAACGGCCCCCTCCAGAGGGATGGGCTTGGGGGCTTGGCAGATGGGGAGCATAGGTGCAATGGAAGGGGATGTCTAGGGGGGCTGTAGTGCTGATGGTGTGTGCTGGTTTTGTATGGGGTAGAGTTATGGACCCCCCAGCACATGGACCACCAGCTAAAACCACGCCAAGGTTCTTTATCCAGGCTTAGGGATATAGCTCCAGCACTGGAGTTATGAGGATTAAAACCAGGATTACAAGTCAAATAAACCCAAAACACACAGCTGAGCCTCATGAGCTGGGCACCCACCCAGCCACTGCTGCCTCTCCTGCTACACCCTCTGTTGGGAGCCTGGATGTCAGGGGACAGCCCCCCCAAATTTTGGGGAGGGCACCAGCCACACAGTGACCTTCCTGGGTCCGTGTTCCTGTCCTTGCTGTCTCCCTTGCTGGCAGTCCTGGCTCCTGGCCTTTAGGGTGCAAGCCACAACAGAGAGGATGCACACAGGGCATGGGTCCTCGAAAAATGGTTTGCCTCCAGCATTGATGAGGTTGACTTGGATTTTCTTATGCCAGAGGAGCAAAGCTTGTGATTGCTTTGCCTTCTTGGAGATTTGCATCACCTTTATTAGGTGTCCAGCACTTGGATGAGTGCTTTTCCCCACATCCCTGGGGACCTCTTGGTTTGTCCCCCATGTGCTGTTGGGTGACTCTGAGCCTGTCCCACCTCAGTGGATGGGGAGAGCAGCGTGAATCCGCTGGATGACCTGCTGGAAATGCCCTAGGGATTCATTTCTCCAGGAGCTACCCCAGCTATTTTAAGAGGCAGTAGCCGGAATGCTGCAGCAGGAGCCAGGAGGAAGGCAAAGGCCCTTTTCCCCTTGCTGGGAAGGGTTATTCCTCGGTACCACCTGAGGGATTTGACTCCCTGTCCTGGACAGTGAGGCTGTCGTGGGGCTGGATGTCAGGCGGTGATTTGTGTCCCTGGAGCAGGGAAGCAGCAAGAGCTGAGCTCCAGCCCTGGCTCCTGGACACACTTCCCAGCTGATTTCTGCTCTGCCTTGGGTCCTTGGGAAAAAGATTTTTAAAAAAAGACTTTTAAAGAGGCAAATAGCAGCACAGACATCACAATGAGCAAGTTGAAATCCTCTGGTAAACTGCTCTGTGTGAATGTAGCATTTGTTGATACATCATCTTCAAAACATCTGCTTTTCTCCATCTGTATCGGTCTTCCCAACGTCACTGCTTTCACCAGTTAATAGCAAGAAATATCGGATAAGGAGGCAAATATGTTTAGGGCTTGTATTATGAAGACAGCACACAAATAGAAAGAGATTCATCTTTTCATAATGCCACTTCTAAAAAAGGCAATAAAAATACAGTTCCTTGTAAAGGGATAAACAGGCTGAATCTGAGCCGCTGCTGTGAGGTTGGGGACAAGAGACAAAGTGAACTGAACCAAATTAATGCATAAAAAAGTAAAGGAAAACTCAACCTCTGGCTATATTATATGGCAAATGATCTGCCAGTGGGGAAAGATACATCTTAATAGCAGGTTTTGAAACGAGATGAATACTGTTATACAGTGCATTATAAGGCACAGTGTGATCTGAATCTTAATCAACAGGGGGAAATATAAATCTGAAAATAATAAAGACAAAATCAATATTGATGGTTAGAAGTAAAAGTACTGTATTTGCTGTAGTAAACAGTTTTAAGGTCCCAGGGAAAATTTGTTCTAGAAAACCCATAGTAATTTACTATAGTTTCAATAGCTGGCACAGCCCCAACACATTTTGGTGGCATTTATATTGTCGTTGTAGAAAAATTTGAAAAACAACAAGGAGGGAAAAAATAAAAAAGCTGCACCCTGCGCGGTGGTAGCACTGGAAGCAAGTTCTTTCTGCTGGGCCGCAGAGGCCGTGCTGGCACACCAGCTCCCATGGAGACCCGCAGTGGGATATTCCCCTCTGCTTCGCTGTCACTGGGCAGAATAAGCCCCTTGTCTTCCCCTGTCTCTCCAGTTACGAAGAATAAGGCATCACACTGCTGAGCTACAGAAAACCTTTTTGTGTTTGAAGTTTTGCTTTAAACGTCTTATTTTCTTGTCCTCTGCCCAGGTGGCAAACCACCGCAATGCTAGGTGATGCAACTTATGCTTAACCTTCTTGTCATCTTCTTCATACCTTAAATAAAATTTGTTGCCCAGCAGATAAAAGCACCGAGGCCCATCAGTGCTCCTGACATGGGAGCTTGGGTCATTACTCCAGGTGTGAAATCCCTTGCCCCAAGTCATGGGGATATGGAGAAAACTAGTTTGACAAATAGGGGAAATAAGTGGTGGGAGATTTGAGCCTGATTATTTATTTTGGAAGGACGTTTTCTACCATTTTTCCATCATCTTAATATATGCCAAGAACCACAGTGGGCACTGAACCACGTGCCATGTTTCAGTAACACTCTGCGTTTCAGGGAAAGCCTCCTGGAGCCCATGCGACGTGGCTGTCTTGTTTCCGAGGACTGGAAGTGCTGTTTGAATGAGATGATCAAACACGTTTTACATCAGAGGGCTCTGAGCTGAAGTCTTTGTGTTTGGGAAGCAGCTGTAGCTTACAAGAGCTGGGCAACCTGACATAGATGCCGGGCCTGATTCTTCACCTGAGGGAAACCACCATCACGGGCAGGACTGAGGCTGAGCGTGGGAGAAAGCCATTTATTTAGGATAACAATCCTGGCTTTTGTTTGAACGTGTTTGTGGGTGCCTAGTGCTCAGCCCTGGCTGAGCTGCGGTCTGGAGGTCATCAGGGAGGAGATGGGGGCCAAGGTTGCTGTTGACTTCTGAGATTCACCTAATTACTTGGGTGTTTGGGAGCAGGTTTGGATCCAAGTGAGAACTGAGATAGCTTCTGGGAGGAGCCAGATTTTGGATCATGGGTCTAATCTAGGTACTCTGAAGCATGGGAGCACAGCTGCCATGGCTGTGCTCATCCTCTTTCCTTGCTGTGAGCGATGGAGAAACTTGAGGAGCATCTCCACCAAGCCAACTTGTTGGAGCAGGATGCTGGGCTCACTGGCTCTAAATTCACTGTGTACTTGGGACATTTGCTCCTAAGCTGCCCGTCCCAGCTGTTTCCAGCTCACCAAGTGCATGTGCATCACCTGCATGGTCTGACAGCTGCTTGCTAGCAGAATAAGGGTTACAGAAATAGGGACTTTTCAAGCTTTCAGCACTGCTTGAGTCTGTGCAGCCCTCAGACCGGGAGTGTTTTATCTCCTCAGAGCCATGCTCACAAGTAGAGCTTATCGCAGGTCATTTTTGTGCCCATATTTTACCAGGTCCTCGTGAGGAATCTCCCTGCTGAAGTGGTTACAGCAGCCGAAAGGATACCTGAGGATTATTCTCTGCAAAGGTTGAAAGTTACTTGGGGGCAGTGGTGTCCTCTGCATTCAATTATTATTTCTTAAAAGCCTAAGATATGTGGCTCCCTGTGGAGGTATGCAGGCTGAATATTGATGGTCATAAACCATGCCAGAAGGAAAAATGTGGGCTGCTCGCTGCTAGTGAATGGACTTTAAATCAACAACTGAAGCAGTAGCGGTTCATAAAACTAGGATTTTTTTTTTAGCCTTGAGGACAGAGGTACTTTAAATCCCAGCCTTCGGGTTCACTGATCTGATGGAGAACAAAGATAAAACTTCACCGGGAAGGACCTGACATCAGCACATATTTTTTGTGGCAAGAGTATTCGAGGTAGCCCTTTTGGTTTTGCTCACTGCTTATGACATTTTCTTGTATTATAATGATCTTGGCAGCAGCAGAAGGAAAAACTTATGACCCAGATGCTCCAGAAGGAGAAATTATTTACTGTGATAGCTATGATCGTCGGGACGTGGTGGTTATTTCTGATGGAAGCGGCAGGCAAGGCATTGGAGGTGTAGAACTTGCTCCTTGACAAGCCTGGCAGGGCACCACTGCTGATGGATTGAGTTCTCTTGCCCTTTTATGTATTGCACCAGGTTTTAATTGACACCCGTCCTCTTTACAGTGCTCTGTCACTCCGTCTACACAGTGTGTTATGTAGATGAGTTTAATGCTGCTGTTTACCCAGGACAGTATTGATTGCAGGCTTTAATTCGATAGGCAGCATACGCAGCTATTTGAACCGGTGGAATGTGATCTCAAGCCTCAGTGGGAAGGTGCCTGCTGGCTTTGCTGGGGCTGCAATACCCAGCTCAACGCTTGCCTCGGCGCCCTTCTCCTGCACAGCCCTTGCTGTTGCTCCTCACTGCAGGACCTGGAAATCCACTTGCCTAAGTCTTTGGTGGATGGGCTGGCACAGGCCATCCACGTGTCCTGCGTGTTTTGCCGCAGTCTGGTCCACATCCATGAGCTTTCTCAGCCCTCCTCTGTTTTTTTGCTGTGTTTCTGAGGAGTTTTCTTCCCTTTTTTCCCAGCACAGCTTTCTACGTGTACTGCAGGGCCAATAATCACAGCTGAGGGTTTTCAAACATAACACACCTGAAATAAGAAAAACAGTTTTTCCAGCTTATTTAATATTTCCGCATCTAAAATGCATAGATATCTCCGTGTTTATCAGCGCTCTGCCAAAAATGGCAGAATACTGATTTACATAGGTTTTTAATCAGACCTCTTGGAAGGTGATGACCTGCCTGGTACACGCTGGACCGGGTGTTCCCATGTTGCATCCTGGAGCTAAGTTCAACCTGCTGGCAGCTTCCAAGAATGGCAAGTTTGCTATAGGCACCTCTGAGTTCCAAGGATGGCAAGTTTGCTATAGGCACCTCTGAGTTCCAAGGATGGCAAGTTTGCTATAGGCACCCCTGAGTCTCGCCACTGGGAGACATCAAGTTTTCAGGGTCTATTTTTTTTTTCCCCCCCCAGGTTCCAGCCAGCAGCCGGGTTGATGGAGAGGATCCAAGCTATAGCTCAAAACGTCTCAGATATCGCAATAAAAGTAGACCAGATTCTCCGGAACAGCCTCCTGAACGGGAAAGGTGAGTGTCCTTGAGGGTCCCCATGCTCCAAACCTCCCATGATACAGTTGCAATAGGGAGATCCAGCCAAGCCTACCACAAAAAAATTTAGTAAAAATGTAGGGGAATGGATGCTGATCTGAGGTTACCCAACTCAATTCTGTGTGCAGGACTAAGTAGGGCACCTGAAGCTCTTTGGCAGAACTCCTAGGGCTGTTTGTGTCCAACTCTGGGTGCACCACGTGGTCACACCATCTCTTTGAGAGAGGGAAGGTCCTGAGTGTGGTCTGAGCCTTTCCGGAGGTTTCCAGGACTCTCATCTTCTTATTACAGCCAGGAAGGCTGGAAAAGGAGGATGTACAGGGAACCACTCTCCATGGTCTCTGACAGTGGTAATGTTCTCCTAAAAGTGTTGCCTCACTTGGCCCAGGAGGGCTCGGGAGTGTGGGAGATCAGTCTGCAGAGGAGCAAGACCTGGGAAACTCATGCCTGCAAGGAGGAGGAATGGAAATATATGCCACAGGATTAAATGCAGAATTAAAGATGAGGAGCAGTGCCAGCACAAACATCTGGATAGAAAAATGTGACAGTTCAGATCCAAAGCCCAGGGTCTGGGATCCAGCGCCAGGAGAGACATTCACATCCCGCTCCAGCAGTGCTGGGAGGGTAGCTGGGCTCTCCAGATGTTTCTCCACACAGCTGCGTGGCTGCTGGGGTTTGGGCTGGCATCATCAAATAGAAGATTCCATTGCCTCTTCCACCTCATGCTTTTTCAGGCAAAGGAGGGCTTATAGGAGGGGTGGTGTCTTATTAATCCAACTACAGAGGAAGAAAAGATCCTATTACTGTTTTAGCCACTTTTGTGCCTTATTCTAGGGCTGACCCTGGGGGCTGAGTTTTCTGTTAACAGCTCAGCAGGACAATTTTTATTGCACTTTTACGATGTAAAGGCTGTCAAATGCTTCCTGAGACACCACAACCTGCTTACGGATGGTTAACAGGAGTGTGGATAGGTAGGACCTGGGGTCTGGACCAGGCTGGAAGCAGCAGGGAGGTGCAATAGAGACCTGCTGAGCTGAGAAAGGGGAACGTGCTGTCAGTGTTTAAGCAGGCTGGGGGCGTGTTTCTCTGTTTCCTCCCTGATGCTGGGGAAGATGCTTCACATCTTGTGTCCTCCATCAAGTGGGATGGGGCTGTCTGCTGTCCCAGTGGCAGTACCGATGAACGTGCTTGTGACCTGATAGCCCCCTCCCCTTCCAGCATTTCTAGCTGCTCTGCCAGGCAGGTTGTGGCTCTCCTCATGCCTCAATTATCTTTCTGCAGTGTTGGAAGGCAGGAGGGACCAGTGTGAGGTGCCCAGGGACCCCAAGTACCCTGACTGTGCTGGGAAAGTGGAGGTGAGTTGGTGTTCCCTGTCTGGGAGAGGGTCTTGACCTGGGGTGGAAGCTGCTGGGAAGGGCACAAAGCAATGAACCCGCAAGTTAAACTGGGAAGGGCAGTGGGGAGGGGGATGCATTCCAAAATAAAACTGTGTGCTTTAAAATGGGAAAGTTGTGGCCCGGTGCAGAGCCAGAGATGGGGAAAGCAAACTACGGCTGTGCTGAGAAGAAAACACAAGGGAGATGTCTGACCTCCTCTGGGAGTCCTTGCTGTACGAATGTAACTGTTTTCCCTCAATAACAGCACATATATCTTTAGTTTTAGTCATAGGAAGCACTGAAGCCACGGTACCCAGAGGCATGCAGGCAGCAGCAGAATTAGGTCTGTGAGACCACCTCTGCCTGCAGCCCTCCCCTGCCTGCAGTCTGTGTTTAATGACAGAACCGTGGTGAGGAGGAAGCACTGTCACATCATCTTTAAATATCTGGAGTGTTAGCTAGTGTCTGGGGAGGAACCTCAGCATTGCACC
>NW_010223755.1:75127-83478 GCF_000690775.1 Eurypyga helias | reverse complement strand
CGTTAAGGTGGCCAGGACCTCCATCTCAAATAGGATGTCCCAGCCTGCTCTTTACACCTGAATGCAGCCTGGCATTTGGCCCGGACCATGATTGCTTTTTCAGAGAGCATATTTACATAAACTAATTAAAAGCATCTCCCTCTTCCCTCCCCTTCCCAGCCTCCTGCTCCAAGCTCAGGCTTCTGCAGGGCTGAGTCTCCCTGAAAAGATGTTGAAGGGTATATTAAAATGATACTGGGGGTTGTATTTTCCTATTCCCCTGGTGCTAGGCACCGTTTCCTTCCGAAGTTTGAGTAAATTCTGAATGTAATTTAATTGTGGAAGGCTGTAATTCGATCTCCTGTCCGTGTGATTGCTGTGTTTTACATATTGGGTGCAGAGACCTGTCTCCCTGGTAGATTTGTTTTTGTAGTTGAATTAAGAAGAGGCTGGAAAGAGCCCTTGCAGGGGATGATAAATCGGTGCAGCAGTCACTGGTTATTCTCCTTCATGTGAAATCATCCTCAGGGACCACTGGTGGATCTGTCTCCTTGCCCCGCTGTGCCAGAGGCGATGAGATGAGCAGCTCAGTTCACTCTTCAGCAAAGCTAGAGAGAAGAAAACCCTCTAGTGTATCATTGCCTAGGGATTAATGGCTGTGTCCCTGGGGAACCCAGGGAGCCCCCAGCAAACCCTCCTGGCTCTTTCTCTGTCCCATGTGCCCTGGAGGCACTGGGTGCGTGTTATCCACCCCCTGCCCTTTATTTCTAGCTCCCAGGTAGAGAAAGGTGATAGAGAACAGAGGTTGCCCATAGCTAGGGCAGCTTGCAGGGCTGCTGTGTCCCCCCCAGGCCTGAGGATGATCCCCATGTTTTTTTACCCCCTCGCAGTGGATGAGGGCCAGGTGGACCTCCGACCCCTGCTATGCGTTTTTTGGCGTGGATGGCACCGAGTGCTCATTCCTCATCTACCTCAGTGAAGTTGAGTGGTTCTGCCCTCCCCTGCCATGGAGAAACCAGACGGCAGCTTTGCCTTCCCCTCCGCCGCTGCCCCGGGTGCAGGTAAGATGGGGGCAGCCTGCGTGCTGCTGGTCACGGGGGACCGGGGGGAGGTGATCGCTTCAAGGCTGCTGGGAATCAGTGCTCCCAGTGTCAGCAGGGCCATGATGCCTCACTTGAGTTTTCATAGAATCATAGGGTCGGGTTGGAAGGGACCTCTAAAGGTCATCTAGTCCACCCTCCTGCCATGAGCAGGGACACCTTCCACTAGACCAGGTTGCTCAGAGCCCCGCCCAGCCGGACCTTGAATGTTTTCAGGGATGGGGCATCTCCCACCTCTCTGGGCAACCTGTGTCAGCGGATTATAGCTGACATCATAAAAAAAAATTATTCCTTATCTACTCTAAATCTGCCCTCTTTTATTTTAAAGCCATTACACCTTGTCCCATCACAACAGGCCCTATTAACAAGTCTGTCCCCATCTCTCTTGTAGGCTGCCTTTAAGTACTGAAAGGCCCCAAGAAGGACTCCCCAGAGCCTTCTCTTCTGCAGGCTGAACAACCCCAACTCTCTCAGCCTGTCCCTATAGGAGGTGTTCCATCCCTCTGATAATTTTTCATGGCCCTGCTCTGGACCCGCTCCAGCAGGTCCATGTCTTCCCTGTAACGAGGAGTCTGGGGTGTCACAAGATGCTCTGGGTGCAGCGGGGCCCCTGGGATTTGGTGCATTAAGCAGAGGAGCTCTGGTATCAGATCTGGTGGCACCAGGGGACCTGTCCATCCAGGAAGGACACACAGCACCTCAGCTGCGGTGGGCAAACCCCCATGGAAACCCAGGGGCTCCTCTCATGGCTGCTACACTCAAAATGCAGAGCGTGTTCCTCTCCTAGGCAGCTTTCCAGAGTGACCTGGCTCATCTCCTGGACCTGATCGGCACGGGCAAGGAGTCCCTCAGCTTCATGAAGAAGAGGATCCGGCACTTGGCCCAGCAGTGGCTGCGGGCAGCTCGGCGCCTCGAGCAGAAGCTGAAGGGCCGGCAAAGGGACCAGAAACACGTATGAGCAAATTGCACAGTGGGGTCGTGGTGGGGAGAGGGAAAAGCTGAGCCCTTGTGGACATGGGGAGCAGAGGCAGCTGGGATGTGAATGAAGTGGGAGTAAAATTCATTGATGGAAGCACATGGGTCTGCAGGGTTGGTCTGTGGTCCACGGGGGTGACTGCACACATTTGGGATGTCACAGAACTGGTATTGCTGAACAATGGGGTGAATTTTGCAGATGGGTCCTGGTGGATGGGACACAGCGTTCAGCCAGCAGCCAGTCATCAGGAGCTGGCAGGAAGTCTGGAATATCTCCTCTATGGAGGTGACGAGGTTGCTGGCCTTCCCGTTTGTATTTTTGTGGTGCCCTGCCCTTCAGTCCCAGTGTGCTGGGAGATCCGGCTCTGATCCCCAGGATGGACTGTGATGTACATCGGGAACATGAACTTGCTCCCAAGATACAGAGTGACAGTTGATGGGAGCTGGTAGCCTCTGCCTATTGGGTCTTTACTAATTGGACATAGATCGCTTGTCTTTACACCTGACTGACTTCCCTGAGTAATTACAGTGTGAAAAAGGAGCTGGAGGGAGTTAGGGACAGTAATTCATTTTGGACTGGAAAATCCAAATTGTTCCCTTCCCCCAGCAGTGAGCCCCTCTCCTTGTCTCTCCAGATCTTGATCCATATCGGCTTCCTGACAGAGGAGTCAGGGGATGTTTTCAGTCCGCGGGTGCTGAAGGGGGGCCCACTGGGCGAGATGGTGCAGTGGGCTGACATCCTGGCTGTCCTCTTCCTCCTGGGCCACAGCCTGAGGGTCACGGTGTCCCTGAAGGAGCTGCAGAGGTGGGTGTTGCGGTGCTATCGGTGCATGATCCCCCCCCAGGAGGATCTCCTTGCCACGTGTGTGGGTTGCATCAAGGTTTTGCATGAAAGCACAACGTCTCCAAAGGCTCGGGAGGGGGTGTGTGCTTTCCTCCCGCATGCATCTCGGGCGGCAGCGGTGGTGTACTGGTGTAAGCGTTGCGTGGGTGCAGACCACCAGCATCATGTCTAGGATCAATCATATCCCTTCTGTATCAAAGGAAAGTGGGAAGGACTGGTGCAAATTCAGGCTTTGCATGAGGCTGTTGTGGGGATGTCTGGGGCAGGACTCTGCCCTTGGGTCCCGGTGCTGGATTTGAGCAGCATTAGTCCCCTGTGGTCAGCATACAGCATCAGCCATGTCCCCTGATGCCTGCCTAGAGCTGGGTATGGGAAAGGCTCTCTTTTATCCCCCATTCCCCAGGGATGCTGTCTGCGGGTCTGGTGGCCATGTGGCTGCAGGATGCAGGTGTCCTGCAGATCGCTGGCTCTTCCCACCACGCGTGGCAGCCCTCAACCCCCATGGCTTCACTGGCATTGTTTGCGCAGTGACTGTACTCCCTTCCCTGAGGTAGGCAGCTAGGGTGGCTGCCAAAAATTACCTGTATCCTTTGCAGGGGGGTGGCAGCCACCAAGGAGTCATCCTTATATGGTGCTGGTGGTGGCTTCAAGATCTGCAAGGGAACTTGCCACTGCTGGGGCCCTTCCCACAGAAGGGTGGGCTTTTTCTGTCATGGGATTTGGAGTAATGCAGGGGTGAGAGTGTGCAAACAACGATGCCAGGCCACCCTACAAGTGTGTCTAGACAGCACCCTGTCTCCAAGAGGGACCAGCATTAGATGGAAAAAGTAAGAGGGAGAAGATAACCGTGTGTCATGTTCCTCTCCGCTGATGCTGTTCTGTTATTACCAGCCTGACGCTGCTGCCTCCTGCAATCTCACAAGGTTTCCTCACCTCCTACGAGACATCTCAAGTAGAGGGCAAGTGCAAGGGAACATGCAAATTAGGATGGGTTATAAATTGGGAAAAGCCTGAAACTGCCTCAGGGACTGGGCAGGTTTTGGGTGATGCTAAGCCAGCATCGTCCACATATGAGCCATGCTGAAAAGAGAGTGAAAAAACCACAACAAACCTGGAAAAAAAAAAACAAACCACCAACAAAAAGTCCAAGCTAGCCCCTGCAGCATTCAGAATTGATGAACGGAATTAGTTCCCAACTAATTAACTCAAAAAAAAAAAAAAAAAATCCTGGTCCTCATGCAAAAGGCAGCAGCTTCTCAAAGGAGCGGGCATGCATCACGGCGATCTCCGCGTGGCAGGCTGAGCTAAACTGACGTGCTAAATAATATCCGTGTACTCGAGGATGAAAGAAGTTAATGGCTGGGAGGGTTGTGCTGTTGTTTTGTGGTTCTTGTTTGTGTTTTTTAATGAAGAGCCTCACGGGAGTTATTTAACGAGGGGAAGGAGCTGGCTGAGTCTTACGGGGGTTTTGCAGCATCCTCTGCGAGTGACTCTGGAGAGAGCTGCGTGGCTGCCTCTAATATTTCACCCTTCTCAGAAGTGCAGGAGCTTTGATTTCAGTTGGCAGTGATGAGACCTTCTTTTCTGATGTGGATTTGGACGGTCCCCTGGAATGGCAGCTCTGTCTTGTCCCCTTTGTAGCTGCGATGGGAAGCGAGTGAGCTGGGCTGGGGCTGCACATCTTGCACTTCTCTCTGTTCCAGTGACAGAGACCGTCCCCACCTCCCCGAGCGCATGCCCTGTGCCTGGCTTCGATGACATTTTAATTGCTGATCACCCGTGTTATGCGTCCACCTCTACACTGATGGCGCTGGGGCGAGCGGAGGGAGGACCTGCGGGTGTAGCTGGGTCTCCTCTGTCCCTTTGGAGACCGAGCCCAGTGTTTGCTGGGACTCTCGCAGCCCTTCAAGAGATGGGTTAACACTGGTGCTGGAGGGGGAGCAGAGGGCTGAGCTGTGCCAAGCATCCTGCTCTGTGCTTGCAGACCTCTCAGCCAGGTCCCTGCTCTCGGGCTCGTACGGCATTAGTGGTGTTCTGAGGTGTGCTGGGATCGGTCTTCTCCCGACCTTGAGCAAGCAGAAGGCTTAGCAGAGCACGTGTAATTAATCCTGAGTTGTGCTAATAGTTAATCTTGGGAGGCTGCAGCTTTGGTTGGGGGTTGGTACGCAGAGAGCCGAGGGATAGGTGAGGGTCTGGAACAAGGGTGTGGGGATGAAGCAAAGCTAAAGTCATGTCGCCATGGAAGGGTCAACCTAAGTGATTTCTTATCCTTCCTGGCCCCGTGTAACCTCCTGTAGCAGCAAAGCTTTGCTCCGCTGTAGACCAGGGCTAAACTTGTCCTCTCCCATCCCGGGTGTCTCTTGCAGGAGTGCCTGGCACCAGCGTTGGGATGGGTTTGGGGGTATTTTGCTTCAGTAAAGTGAAATTTTGAGTCCACATCTTTATTTTTCTTTGGCACCCCCTGCTCCTTTCATGGCTCATAGCTGTAGCTGCTCCAGCCCAGCATGGCCTTCACAGAGCAAAAGTTGGTGCCTATAAATTATTCAGCATGCAATAACCTCTCTCCTGGTTTGTTTTTTGTCTCTTCAAATTTCTGAGCTGATGTTTCTACGCGTATTGATCATTGGCAAGGGATCACTGGAAGGTCTGCGTGTGTACACTTCAGCTGGTAGTTATCTGAGAGCTGTTCATTATTAGCATCTATATTGATTGCAATGCAGCAGTGCCCGCTGCTCGGGATTGGATCTGAAATGCTGGGCATCAGGCAAAAACGGAGGAAAAGTAAGTCCCTGGTCCAGAAAACTGGTGATGGAAGGCTGGGGGTGAAAACAAGTTGGGAGTGTGTCTGTGTTGTGCTGGGCATCTCACCTGACCCCAGTTTGGGGGACCAGTGCGAATCTGGAGTGAAGTGAAGGAGCTCTGGGGATGTGCAGGCTTGCTCCACGGCTCACCTCGGCACCCTCCAAGTACCCGTGTGAGGCCTGAGCTTGGCACGGCTGACCTCAGCATGATTGAGCTCAGCCCTGCTTTTCCAGGGCTAGCTTATTTTTACCCACTGCAGACCTTAAAAACCTGTGGATGCTGCTGCTGTCTCCTACCGGAGGTGAATTTTTCTCCCGTAGTCAAACTGAGTGCAGGTGTTTGATCTCTCTTGCATTTCCCGGTGAATTTGCGAGCTGCTTCTGATGTGTCTTGACAGGCAAGGGGTGAAGCACAGGATTATCTGGTGGGTGGTGCAAAGCATCGCTGGGCACGTGCAGCTCCCCAGCAGGAAAGCAAAGCGTCGAGCTGGACCCAGGGAGCTGGGAGTTGTTTTCCATGGGAGGTTTGTGCCGGGTGGGTCGGGGCAGCGGAGGGAGCTGGCAGCATTTTGAGCCTTGTCTTGAAGCAGGGAAGGAGGAAAGATCCCAAATCTGAATACAAACACTTGATTCTTGCTGAAGACCCCTTGTGCTGCTTCAGTAGCCCAAATGTGTTTTCAGGGAAGTGAGAATCGAGGCTGGTGTGTGTGTTGCTTGGTAGGGGAGGAGTGTGAAGTGCCTGAAAGACCTGAGCAGGGTTCTTAATGAGGTGGCTTAGAAGAAGTTGTTGGAAAATTACAAGCAGTGCCATTGGAGCGATGGCTGTGCCAGTGCAAAGGCCTCAATAAGCCGAGCCTCTTCCTCTGGAGCTCCCATGCCGCCGGGACAGGCGGAGAGGGATGCTTTTGGCCTCTCCATGCCCGAGAAGGGGCACTGTGGGGACGTCTGGGTCCCACCCCCATCCTGAGGTCATGGTGGGGACGGTCATGTCTGCGTCTCCAGCTGCTGTTGCAGGGCTAAGGGAGGGACTTGAGGAGACGGGGGTGCAGTACTGTGGGCTGCTGGAGACATGGGGGGGAATTCATCTTGACGATGCTGAATGGTGCTTTTTGCAATGGCCCCCTTGAAAATAACTGCTCATAAGGCAGGACGGAAAGTCGAAGAAAACAGGATTTGATGCCTTGTGGGTTCAAAGTGTTCTTGAGGTCCCTCAAGAACACTTTCCAAAGTGTTCTCAGAGTTTAATTGCTCCAGTGTCAAGTTGTGGACTCCTTATATGAG
The DNA here is from genome assembly GCF_000690775.1 of Eurypyga helias. Taxonomy (NCBI): domain Eukaryota; kingdom Metazoa; phylum Chordata; class Aves; order Eurypygiformes; family Eurypygidae; genus Eurypyga; species Eurypyga helias. The sequence goes on along the minus strand of NW_010223755.1, from coordinate 76,498 downwards.
CCCTGGCAAGGCACTTAATTGTAAGCACGTGCTTGTATCCCGTGCTGGGAGCCCTTTCCCTGCCGAGCTGCAGCAGTGAGCAGCAGTGGGGCCGGCATTGCGGCAGGGCCAGCACTGCGTCGGGATGAGGCTCAGCTCCCGCTGCTGCCGCTCTGCTCTCATTGCCTGGCACATACTTAATCATAGCTGTTATTTTCCTGCGCTTCCCAGTCACTGAGGTGTATTCAGGCTGCAAGAGGGCTGTTCAAATGGAAATGTAATGTCCAGACGAAGGCATTTCTAATTATTTCCTGGCAGATAAAAGCCATCTTTCTGTCTTGCATCTGTTCACATGAAAACTCGTGCAGTGCCCAGGCTCCAGACTTCACCTTCCCTCAGCAGCTGGCAAATACAGTCCCGACCTTGTGCGGACAAGCCAGGAATTGCTCATGGAAGCAGCCAGAAGTGACCAGTTGTGTGCGGTCCTGATAGAGCCACGTGGCATAGCCGTGGGGATTTATCAGCTCCGCATTGGTCAGCCTTTAATGTGGCATCAGATGTTCCCATTACTTTTGAGACCAAGTGTTTCTGTAAGCTCTCAGGGTTATAGTGTTGTTCTTTTTCTGCTGGCCAGGCTTTGATGTTTGCGCTGGGACACTGCTGCGTATGGGGCGCTGCAGGCTCTGGAAAGGCTGGATGTTTGGTTACAGGTCTCGGTGGGAGCTGAAGATGATGCCGCTGTGGTTACTTGGCCCCTGTAAAGACAGAGGTGATGAAGACTGAACCAAGGGGTTACACAAATCCTGGACATGCCACTGTCAGTCTGAGCTTTATTGGATTCTCCAGTCCATAGTTTAATCAGGACACGTTTCCAGCAGACATATCTTAGCTGATGGGGGGTAACCAGGGGTCTGGGATGTTAGTGGGTAGAAATCAGCTTTGCTGTAGTGGTGTCCATGAAGATTTGGCCAGAAGAAGACCCTTAATTTTGAGCTGTTGGGCCAGTCTGTCCAGATGCTGCAAACACATGAATGCTCAGCTTCTGCTGTACCCAGAGGAGCCCAAGCATTTGTTTCCCTTTCTTGGGAAGTTTCTTCATTATTTGCTAAATTTCTGACTGGAAAGAGCTGTTTCTTCTGGCACCCTCCTGCAGGGTCTGACTCTTGCCTGCCTGGAGGGTGAGTCTTGCTGATGGTCGGTGGGTCGGATGGTGGATGGCGAATCCCATCACCTCCCTGGCTCCTCCTCCCCTCTTCCAGTCAGGTACAGCTGCTTCTTGCAGAGTTTCAGCCAAGTAGTTCTGCAGTTGAAAGCTGGGTGCACTGAAACAAGACTGCAAAAGCTGCTCCCTTTAATTATAACAGCTTCCTGGCACCCCGAGGAGGCGGCTAG
>NW_010223755.1:60934-75114 GCF_000690775.1 Eurypyga helias | reverse complement strand
GCAGGAATGAGCCACCCTGCCAGGGTGAGGAGCAGCAAATAGGGATTTCTTCTACCTTTGAGGGCTTAATTTTGTAGGAGAGGAAGGTCCATAAATTAGCAGGAATTACTGAGCTGTTAAATTGCCCTCCTTCATGAAATATGTTTATTTTGTAGCCAAATGATGACTCGTTCACTGGCTTCTTTGCCATTGCAGAAAACTCTGCTTTGTGACATAAAGATTATCATAACCCTTTTAATCACTGAGTAATTTATATAGGTGAGAGGAGGTTACGCCTGATGTGCAGGGAGGGATGATCCTGCCTGCGGGGGCCCAGAGCCCCTCTGGGCTGGCGAGGTCCGAGAGGATGGAAGTTGCAGCACGCCAGGAGATGGTCCAACCGGGAGCCACCTGCATCAAACACAGCTTCCCACAGGATTGTTGACTCCCCATATCTGGAGGCCTTCAATCTCCTTATATACAAAGCATCCAGCAGTCTTCACACCTCCTGGCTTTTCTTTACAGCCTCTAGCAGAGGGGATCTCCCGGCGAAGCCCTGCCCAGACCCGCTCAGGTGCGCAGCCCGATCTCGGCAATAGCTGTCTTCTGGGGACATGCTGCAGAGGATTTCCACCGGTGCTGCGTCCTGCCATGGCGTGAAATCGGGAACCTTGGAAATAATAAATTAATTGCTGAATCTCAACCCCCAGATGTCACACGAGACTGGCAGTGGGCCAAAGGAACTCTGGTCCAGATGTGCATTGCAAAAGCAAAACCGTTGCAGGTGGCTTAAAAAGCGTACTGTAATTGTTTGAAAAAACTCACTTTTGAGGTCATCGTGTCCCTTCTAGCAGGAGGAAGAGCTGGGAGCAGAGGCCAGGCACTGGGACATTCATCTTGTGGGCTCCAGTCTGCACTTTAAATTGCTCATGATGGGCTTGTCGCAGACCCCTGGGAGTTGCTCGGGCTTGGTTCTGGCACCTTTGATCCCTGGGTGCTGGGCTTGCTGGGCTCTTGTAGACAGGGAGAAGCCAAGGGAGCAGCCTTCCTCCCTTTCCCCTGCTGCAGTCCGCCTTGCTGGTGGCAGCAGATGCCAGCAGAGGAGTTGCAAATGAATGTAGTGTAAGATATTGGCCCAACCTGCCAGCAAATGCCCACAAGATCCATTTAGTGCTGGACTTTTCAGTCCAAGGAATGATAATGTGGAAGGAAATGTTGGGTTAATCTGAAAATAGGTCAATGTGTTGTAAAGATAACCCTGTAGTCATCTGATTTCAGAAAGCCTGCACCGTGCTTGGGAAGGGATTGCATCCCTTGGTTGATTAAAGTACCTATAAGGAGAAAATAGGAGGACAAGAAGCTGCTGGAGATTGATTCTGGAGTAGGCACAGCTGGTGGAGGCAGCTGGCGGAGAGGCAAGCTCTGCGCTTGCATCCGCTTGGACTGAAGCCACTTTGGCTGCTCCCTCCCAAAGCGAAGCGGGGGCTGAGCCGACGCACTGCTCACGGATGTCGGGATGGGACAAGCCACCGAGTCACCTGCCAGGGCTCTGGAGCTGCTGAGCCCAGGCACGTGATGGTGGCCTTGGCTGGTCTGGGAGGGAAGGTTTCCCCGGGAGCTGGGATCAAGTGGTTTTCAAAAACAAATCTCTTGGCTGCGCTGGATGAGAAGAAGGTATTTGCGCTCATCAATTTTATTTGCGTAATTTCAAGCCCCATTAATAGTACATGGCATGGGGAAAAATTAGGGAAATTTCACTCCAGCCATGAGTGAAACTGGGTTTAGTAGAAAATTAGTTGACTTAACTGGCAAATGATGAAAGCTTGAAGAAAGAATGTTTAAATAAGGAGGAATTAAAAAAGAAAAAAAAAAATCCCCCCACCTCAGAGATGCAGCCTGTATTTGCATGATGGGAATATTAAAATCAAGGGTTATAAAGTATTTAGGAAGGATGAGGGGGGCAAATGAGAGAGAGGCTCTGCTTCAAAGCCACTGGTCCTGCTTTTAAATCTATTCCTGCCTCCCAGGCTTGGTACTGGGAGTGTAAATGAACATGGCAAGTCCCGAGCACCCGGGGAGGGGACGTGTGGCAGATTGCAGTGTCAAGATGGGGCCAGGAGAGCCAAACCTGCTCTACCTAACCAGTGGAAAGTTTTTTAGAGGCTTCAGTATGATACACACTAATTGCTGTCTCCCACAGCCCCTTGTCAAGCTTGGTTAGGTCTTTTTAAAATTAGGGGTGATTTTTGTAACGCAGCAGATTACGTGATGCCTACCAGCGAGAGGATGGGGTGTGCTGGAAGGGAAGCATTACGATTTGGGGATTTTCAGTTAAATACAAGGTTTATGGATTAGATTTAGTTAAAATTCAGGGGTCGTTTAAGGGGCATCCGGAGGAGCAGAGCATGAGGTGCTGCCTGCCTTGGGGGGATCAGCAGAGGCACACTGTCTTGTCCTCTGGCAGCAAAGTAATCGTAGCTGTTGAATACACCTTCCTGATGGCTGGGAAAAAGCAGTACCTGTGCTAGCTAATGCGATACTTAACATTGCATCTCTACAAAATCCTGGGGTTTTTACTGGCTTAAAAATTCCCCTTCTGCTTCTTGACCTTTTACTCCTAAGCAAAGGGAAAATACTTACAGGGGTGGCTGGGATAAATTCCCATCTCCAAATAGGTGCTAGGAGTAAGTGAAGAGCCCAGAAGAAAACAAAGACAGACATGTTGGCAGGCAGGAGCTAAGGGTGAGATTTCACAGTGCATGAGCTCAGACTTGCAAAATGAAACATAAATTCCGCAGCCGTGTGAGAAGGACAGAAAGAAACGGGGTGACTGCGTGGTGGGAGTGGGGCAGAGCCGGGGGAGACCAAATAAGCTCGATGTTTTGGTTTTCCATGAGGATGCTGCTGTTGCTCATTGGGTGTGAGCGGGGTTATGAGGGTGAAGATGAGGAATTACTGTCTTTAGGAGGAAAAAAATGCAAGAGCATTGAAAATGAGGAGTGGATCATTTGTATTTCTGAGCAAATTGGCATCAGGAATCACAAGTACACATAGCAAGGATTTTTGAGAAACCTGCTGAAGCTGGAAGGTGTCAGAGTTTTTTTTTTTTTTTCTGAGAAGGAGGAAATGTGGTCTAGACGAGCAGATGGGCTGTCAGGCTGACATCAGTGGTACACTTAACGGAACAGCTTTGGAGAGGGATTCATCAGTTCACAGAGGTAATTGAAAATGGAAGGAGACATGCCACAGGTTTACCAGCCTTCTATCATTCCAGATTAATGACATATCCCCCTGGCAGCAAGGTAACTGATGATCTTGATAAAGATATTGCAGTTGATCTAGTTTATGTGGATTTTCATAATGCATTTTATCTGCTGGAGGAGGCTGAGTTTGGCTGTTGTAAGGAACTGGCTGAAAACCCACTGAGAGAGACCCAAGCTCCGTCTGCCATGGCTTTATCGAACTATTTCATAAATGGGACAAAAAGTGAGAAGTATTAATGAAATGTGCGCAAGATCCAAGGACAGGCAGTGCCACCAGAGTTGAGGAGAAGCTAGTGGGCATCTGTAAGGACTAGAGTAAGAGAAATGGTGCGTGGTGTGTGCTGGGAGGGATATGGGGCTGGGAACTCAGACTTAAGCTGAGATGGGAGCCTTGCAGGCAGGGAGGGGGGATAGGTGTGGCTTTACCAGTCGGTCACTGATGTGATTGCAATGAAAGCCGTGAAATCTGGTGTCTTCAACAAGAGAGGTCCAGGGGAGTGTGTATGTTGAATGAGATGCTGGTGAGACCTGGCTGGGAATGCTGTGCAAAAGCCTCATCCTCCGCGCAGGAAGAGCAGAAACTAGGCTGGAGCAGGTGCAAAGATGCGGAGAGACTAGGACTCCCCAGAACCTCTGATTTTTGCCCAGGAAATACAGACTTGGGAGAGGAGAGCCATCTGCCTCTCCTCCATCAGCTGGGGAGCTGGTTGCTGGTTCCTGTTAAACACCCGGGAGGGAAACGAGTGTGTTGCAGGGCTTTTGTGGGGCTGATCAGTGCCTCCTGCTTCTCCCCAGTCACTTAGGTGTGCCTCCAGGACGGGGGAACTGCCCCTTGACCAACCCTTTGCCTTTCGACCTGATTTACACTGACTACCACGGTCTCCAACAGATGAAGCAGCACATGGGGCTGTCCTTTAAGAAATACAGGTAAGCAAAGCCCCTCCCTTCTTTTCATCTATTTCATTAATTAGCAAGCAGAGGCTAATGCTAATGACCTTGAAGGATAGCCCCCATGTCCAAGGAGTTGGACCCTTTGATTGCAACTTTGATTTTTGCCTGGCTCTGCCGGTTGGTGCCCCAATGTGTCCCATGCCGCCGTGGTACAGGGAGGTCTGCTTGCTCTGGGCCCTCGTGTTTAAGATAAAACTTCATTAGAAAAGACTGAATTGGGAAAAAAAGCCCTGTATGTGCCTGCGGTGCATGTGTGTGCTTCCAAGCACCATACCTGAGCCTGCTTACAGGGGAGGCCATGCCATAGCGGGAAGTGCGAGCCTTTTATGTTTGCAAGAAGCCCCATCCTTGGTTTCTTCGGCATCAAGACAAATGTCATCATCCCCTGGTACATCACCAGCCAGGAAAATATGCGATTTAATTTAGTGCTGATAGTCCTGCTATTTATTTTGTTTTCTCTCATCTCTTCCAGTACCCTACACAATTTTATTAGAGAGAAAAAATGACAAGCAGTGTTATTGCTCATGTTATTAATGCATTTGCTCTCATATTCAGCTTGTTTTGCTCTTCCCTTGCTTGATGCTCCCATTCTCTCCTCCGTCTTGTGCTCGTAATGCCTGCCTCAGCATTCCCGGGATATTGGGAAAAGCATTAACAAGTCTTCAGGAGCTGCATCATTCTTGCAACTGTGAGGGAGATGAAAGCCCTGCAAGGGGAAATTGTTCTTTACAGGAGGGGGAGCAGTGGGTTAGGGAGGGCTGCCTGGGATGTTCCTGCACCCTCTGCTTGGGGAGCAGACAAGGGATGAGCTGCTTGGGGACACCAGATGTCCCTGGCAGCAGGACTTGCTTGAAGGGAGGTCCTTGAAGTATGACTGTGGTCCCGTCTCCCCTCTCAGATGTCGCGTCCGGGTCATCGACACCTTTGGGACAGAGCCGGCGTACAACCACGAGGAGTACGCCACGCTGCGAGGCTACCGCACCAACTGGGGCTACTGGAATCTGCAGCCCGCCCAGTTCATGACCATGTTCCGTAAGTGGGGGCTGGGGTCACAGCGGGGCAGTTTCAGTGGCGCACAGGCACAGCAGAAGTGGGTCTCACCTCCTTCTGGAGGTGGTGCATGGGCAGTGCTGTCCTCCCTCGCTCTGCTTCTGCTTCCCCCTGCCTGCTTGCTGCCTGCAAGGAGCTCCTGAATCTGCTTGGCCATCTCTTGGGCCATAGACGTGCTCTGGGGAGAGAGACCTGTCTCCTTCCTCCCTGATGGGTTGCTGGCTCCAGCACAGTCAGGGCCAAACGCAGGGCACAGCCAGGAGCTTCCAGCTCCCAGGAGGAGAAACGCGGGGTGGTTTCGGTTGCAAAGCCTGGATGTATTTCAGCTGGGGTTCTAAAGGTGAGAGGTAGCTCAGTGATTTGGATTTGCCTTTAGCAAAGGAGATGTGCTTGTCTGGAAGGAGCTCGGTGACCTGTTGGGCACCGGGTGCCTCAGACGTTGCTTTGTTCTGGCTGGATAAAGCCTGTTTGGCAGCCTTAAAAATGCCTTATTTTTTAAATAGTCACTTGACCGAGTTTCAAAGACTTTGTTTTATGAGCTGCTTGGATGGGGATTCATGCTGGTTTTCCTCCCAAGCTCCAGCTTGGAACCGGGCTCATCTCAGCCCCTGTGCTGTGGTGGGGCTGCGTCCTCAACCCTGATGAGGTCCCAGAAAACATCTGTCCAGCCACGTGTCTTCTCCCTTTGGTGTCCACAGCTCACACCCCCGACAACTCCTTCATGGGCTTTGTGTCGGAGGAGCTCAACAAGACCGAGAGGCAGTTCATCAAGTCCAACAAAGTGAGCAGCATGGCGGTGGTGTACGGGAAGGAGGCCAGCATCTGGAAGGTGGGTGTCCTCGGCACTGCGGGAAGCCGCAGTCATAGGCAGAGCTGTGAGTTAGCAGCAGCCTCTGGCTCTTGCTCCAAGCTTTTGAGACAAAGATCTCGATGTGTTTGTAGAGGAGCATCCTTGTCCTGTTCATAGATGGGAAGCTGGAGCTGCTGCAGTGACGTGACATGCCCAGTACCTCCGAGCAAACCAGGTGGAGGCTGGTGAGACCCTGTCCTCTGCTCTTTGCCTTAGACAGTGCTTCCTCCCAGCAGGCTGCTTGGACTGACGATTTCCTATCAGCTATTTTATGTAATTAATTATGATGATTGCCTTTAGGTGATTTCCTGTGTTATGAATGGTGATGGTTTGTCTTTGCTTTCAAGTACCCCGTGCAAAGGGGTTGTGCTGCTCCCCTGCCTGCCTGTGCCTGTGTTGCCCAGAGAAGAGCGATGGGCAGTGGCACAGGGGCTCTTGCTCCCTCCTCAGTGATGGCCGGTGCTGGTCCTTGCTGGGACCCTGCACGCAGCCATGTTTTGTGCATCCTGGCTGAGGCCACCTCTAGGCCAGCAGTTGTGGGATAAAACCCTTCACTGCCTTCCCCCAGCCTCAAACTGCTCTGCCAGTGAGCAAAAAGACAAACAATATCCCCAGCTCTCCAAAACATCGCTCCTGCATCTCCTATAGTGGCCAGGGGACGTGTGTACTCCCCTCTCTCTTACCCGGTATTAGCCAGCTGCTTTTCCTTCCAGGGCTGGAGAACCAGGGAGCTAATTGTCACTCTCTCTTGATTTATTTCTATTTTTTTCCCTTTGTGCACCGCCTGGGGCTGTTCCAGTTGCAGGTACTGTACTGCACCAGCCACTGCTGGGCTCTATCTCTGCGCGTCTTCTCGTGAGAAGTCGGAGTTGGCTTTGCCTCGTGGTGGGCTCGGTCCTCCCAAGCTGCTGAGATCGATGCGAGTTGATGGCACCAGAAGCTGTATCCCCTCCCCATTCCCACCTTCCCTCATTTAGCAGCTCTGCCCTTGCAGGGATGCCTGTGGTGGGCCAGGATCCAGCCATGCCATGCCATCTCCTCCTGTTCAGGAGTGTTTTTGGCTTTTCCAGCACCCCCCTTCTCACCTGAGAGCAAACCCTGCCAGCATCTACATAGCTCAGGGGCTCCCCAAAAACCCACTGGAACCCACTAAACCTCATTTTAGAGGAACTGTAATATTTTGTCTTATTTTTCTACCATTTCCTTGCCCTTTCTTATCCAGAAGTTTAATTTGAGCTTAGTTAGGTTAATTTGGGAAGGCACTAAATCAAGTTAAAACCTCAGAATGGACATTTTCTCTACCCTTATGCTCCTTTTAGCCAGAATTCACAAACATCAGTTTCTCCAAAACTACATATTTGGGGTAAATTATTACTGAGTGAAGGGGCTGGGGCTGATTCTTGCTGGTGGCTGTATCTCAAGACCAGGCTGCCTGAGCATTGATTTGCATCTTGTGCCACCCCATGTAATAAAATATAAAAGGGGGAAGGAGAGCTTTTCCTTATTTTGAGTGATTTTTAAGGTCTAGGACAAAAAAGAGCACCTCCATCTTCTGGAGCTGGGTGCTTATTTACAATCCTTGGACCAAGTGCCACTTTCAGAGCAGGATCTTTTGGACATTTAGAAACATTTCATTAAACCTACCTTCCCATTATTTCTTGTTTTCTACCTCTCTGAACTTCCTGCCTCCAGCTGGCAACAGGAGGCAAAGTTTTAATAAGCTGGGAAAGGTGGTTTGCATCAGGCTGCTGCCCGTATTCCACAGGTTGAAGCAGCTCATGGTGGTCAGACAGAATGGTGGAGGGGGTCTCCCATGCCAGCCTCCCCCACTGGGCAGGAGGCTTTGGGGATTGATCCCCCTGCCCCCAGTGATGCTCATCTCTCAAAGCCCTTTGTATTAGGGAATTGAATGGTGCTGGCTTGGGTGTTAGTGGTGCTGTGGCCGGGATTTCACCCAGCAGCCTCATCCCACCTAAAGCACTTGTTTTTAGCCTTAGATAAGTCCAGAGGTACGTGGCTGAGAGCAGAAATACAGTGTTCAGAGAGGCTTTATGGCAACATAAGGAGTTTTCTCAAATTCCCCATTTATACCTTTTTATTCCCTCCCGCTCTCTGCTCTTTTGGGGCCCATTGCAGCACTGGAACAAGCTGAAAATGCAGCATCGAATGGATAGTCCCTGTGTGGTTTTTCCAAGCAAACAAAAAATCTGCAGTAGACCAATTGTTAAAATGGAAAGCTGCTTTGGAGAGCAAAAGGAGGAAAGCCTCCAAAAGAAGAAAACTGATGACCCCCTTGATTTTTCCAGGTAGTAAAACAGGATTAAAGCTGAGTGAGAAAATCCTGGGGACTTGTTACTTGGAATTAGCAAGCTCAGGTCTTCACAAACTTCCCCCTGAATCTCCTGAAACCTTTATTTTAGCAGCTCCAGAGTGGAAGTTGCCCAAGGAGGTGGCAGGGAAGGCAGGGGCTCGAGGTGCCAATGTTCAGGATGCTGGATCCCACAGCAGACCAGACTCACTGGGAGCCTGGGATGGTCCAGGATATGTGTCCGAGGGCTGCGGAGGGTGGGGTGTGGGTTTCACGCTGCTGCAGGTTGGGCTGAAGCATCACAGGTGCTCTGGGGTAGAGGTTTGAGATTTAAATCTCCCCCTATAACCGTGGTGGTGTCAGCCCTTTCTTCTGGTGTGTTTTACACCCCTGCCTTCCTCCCCAGGGCAAGGAGAAGTTCCTGGCCATCCTCAACAAGTACATGGAGATCCACGGCACAGTTTATTACGAGACACAGCGGCCACCCGAGGTCCCAGCATTCGTGAAGAACCATGGGTTGCTGCCGCAGAACGAGTTTCAGCAGCTGCTGAGGAAGGCGAAGGTGGGCGAGAGACGGCCGTGTGTCGTCTGTGGGACTCCCCTCACTGTCCCCCATTAACCAGCCAGCAGCGAGGACTCAGTTGCCTTGGGAAATAAAACCTAATTGAAGGAGAGGGTTGGGGGAGAGGCTTGCAGGCGCTATCAGCAGGGCTAATAAGCTGGGAGCCAAGCAGGACACATCATTCCAAATCAGGTTGTGTCTGCTGAGTTTCTCCTTGCGGATTGTCCACAGACGGAGCACAGAGTTTCCTGCTAATTCATTTATTGCTAACTGGGGTGGGTTTTTTTTTTTCCTCCCCACATTTGTTATGAAAATAAGCGTGATTCTCGGAGCGAGCATGGCACAGGCACATCCCAGTCACCTTCAGCCAGTGTCTGGGGGAAATGCAGTTGGTTCTCTAGCCCAAATGGCTTTGGCAAACCAGTGTTTCTCCATACAGGGACATTACAATGGTCGTAACCACCATGAGGGATCTTGCAGCTCTTGAACACCCTGTTGCTTAGCACAAGTGGGCTGTGGGCCATGGAGCAGGGGGAGTTTTTAGCACGTTTAAGCTGTGGAGTGTTGATCCTCAGGGAGCTGCCTTAGAGGCTTGGTGTGCAGGACCAGAGCAGCAGAGAGCGATGCTGGCAGGTTATTTGGGAGCCTTCCCTATGGGGCTGGCCATGTTTGCTCACCAGCACATGGGTTTCTCCCTTGCAGCTCTTCATTGGCTTTGGGTTCCCCTACGAGGGTCCTGCCCCGCTGGAGGCGATCGCCAATGGCTGCGTTTTCCTGCAGGCGCGGTTCAACCCCCCGCACAGCTCCCTCAACCACGAGTTCTTCCGCGGGAAGCCGACGTCGAGAGAGGCGAGTCTGGCAGGAGGCAAGCGGATGGGCTGGGTGGACCCACCCCCTTTACTCTGGGGTTTGGGCCAGCCTGGGCAAGAGCAGTTACTAAACTGAGATGTGGGGTTTTTTGGTGCGATTTCCTCCAAATGCAGAAGTGCAGATACCTGCAGTTGGGGTTCCCTCTCCCATCCTTGCATCGTCTTCATCCACAGCACTTGGATGCGAGGGGCCCTGCGGTGGGTTTGGGGTTGCAAAGGAGAAGGTGATGCAGGAGACTTCTGCAGGCCACAAACCCCAGCTCGTTCCCCATCAGTACACTTCCACACACAGTCCCTACCCTGCTCCCAGACTGGGGTGATGCTCCCCTGCTCATCCTTTTACACACCCAGAGGGATGTCGGGACCTCTGTGGTGTTGCAGGGGTAGGAAATCCCTCCCAGGCTTGTCTGCCACTGGGAATTAAATGTAAGTGAAGCAGGAACTCTTTAAAAGTTAAAGGGTTGAGAAAATTGTCCTTTTTATTATTAATAAAGTGGATAATGCAGTGCAATGCTCACTCTAGCTGAGAATGGCTTTGCTGGGAGCTGACCTGCTTCAGCCTTGCCACAGACTGACTCAGTGGTGTCCGTTGTGGATTTGGGGGGTAGTGCTGTCCTGCACCTCTGTGTCTGTCCGATGCACCCCCACTGATTAACTGCCCACATTAGCCCCCATCCTGGGTGGGTGCTGGGTTGTGCTTCAGCCCAGAGCTGGGAGGGCTGAGTGAGCGTTATGAAATGCCCCAGGGTGTTTATACGCCAGAGGGGAAGGAGATGATCAGTCTGTGAGCAAAAAATGGGAAAGGACAACAAGATGGAGAAAAAAATTGGGAGCATGCACTGCTCTCCTCCTCCAGCAGGCAGGTTTTCAGGCCCCTCCGCAACACTTTGCAGTGCCCCCGAAACGCCTTCTCTGCTCAGCATCCGCTCTCTTCCCGAGAGGAGATCAAGGCTCTGCCTGCCTTGCAGCAGCATGGGGCTGAAAAGGCAGCTCAGGGTCTGAAACAAAAGAATCAGGTCCCCCCAAAATTGCCTGGTGAGAGGTGGGTCACTGTGGGGTATCAGCACATGGGGCTGCCTGTGGCACCGGGGCGATGTAGCTTCCAGCATCGTTTCTCCCAGCGCCAGACTTCCCTGGCCTTTAGTGGGGATGGATTTTCATTCTGCCTTGTTTGTGGAGCTGGCAAACCCAAGAGACATAGTGCTTTCCCAGAGATTTGCTGTTTTGGTCTATTTTTGCCATTCCAGGCCCACAAATGGTTCAGGTCAAAGATTTTACCTGTGTGAGAGAGAGAGGGATATTCAGTGCTGTGGAGGTGATTTCAGTGTTGATGGGAATAGGGCATCTCAACCCAGCAGGAATTCTAGACCATCAGCCTGGTGTCGGGGAGCAGCTGGGTTCAAAGGAATCCACCTTTTTCCAGCACATGTCTATGTGCAATGGTTTAAAAGCCAACGCGTCTGTGCCTGAGCCTGCTGCTCCTCTCTGCCGTCACGGCTGTCAGCAGTAGACAGCAGCCATTCTGGCAGGGATTGCAAAACCCAGCTCACGCTGCTGTTTTTTAGGTGTCCTCCCAACACCCATATGCTGAAGACTTCATTGGAAAGCCGCATGTGTGGACTGTCAACTACAATAACTCTGAGGAGTTTGAAGCTGCTATCAAAACCATCATGAGGACCCAGGTACGGCTCGGAGGACGTGGCAAGGCAATTTACCCGCTGCTGGGTTTGCAGGGACTGGCAGCGACAGTGGTTGCTGGTGCCTGGCTCTGCCTTTTGAGCGTTAATTGCTTTTCCTTCCTTGTTTTCCCTTGGAAACTATTTGCACGTGCAGAGCACAAATCCTCCTCTCCCGCAGCTCTGGGAGGACTCGTGCTCTTGCCTTGCGTTGGTACTGAGCATCGTAGGTGTTTGCTCAGGACAGTGCCATGCCCTTGAGGGATCCCCTGGGAATCCTGTGGGCAGCGCTGGAGCACAGGGAAGCCGAGATAAGGGAGATGAGGTTTGGGACCAGGAGGTTGAAGTCGCTGGAGGTGTGCGGCAGTGCTGTGACCTGGTATGAAGCCGTGGTAAACCCAGACAGCATCTCCCTGCAAGTACCCTAAGGGCTACTGACGTCTGTGCCTGCCATTCCCCCATTTCACTGTTCATCCTAATTGCTTGGATTGAGCAAATCGATGGGAATAGCTCCAGGAATTGCCCCTGTGAAGGATGAAGGGATGTAAGGAAGGTGGGGGGGATGCAGGGAACCCCCAGGCAGGCAGCTTTCCTGCTGCGCCCGACCTGGAAACGCTCTCTCATGAATATTTACCTCCTGCCCTGTGGCAGGAGCCTTTCAAGTTGTCCAAATTATTAAAGTCAATTTTCCTGGAGGGGAGAAAAGTGCTGATCTCTGTTTTGCTTGCAATTTGCTTCGCTCGGGATGAGCCGTCCCCGCGTGAGGACAGTGATGCGCTGTGAAACCGGGGCTGCGTGTCGGGCTGCGAGGGTCTGAGGTTCACAGCGCAGGGTGGGATTTGGGGGGGGTAGGGGTGGTGCTAGCCAGAGACATGTCATCCTTGCTTTGCCCTGCGTTAGCAGCTGCAGAGGTGGGTGTCTGTGACAGTCTGGGGACTTGATTCAGTCGACGTGTCTGTGGCATCTGCCCGAGTCTCGCACCTTACCCTGGTGATTGCCACAGCTCTCCGCCTTATGCTGCTATCTGTGAGTTTGCAAACACGCAACAAACCTGACTTACAGAACCAGTTGTTGTTTTGCACATTCATTCCCGTATCTCCATTAAAATTAAATTAAAAATAAATAGTTCCCTGCTGCTGTGCTGCCAGGCCAGCTGTCACCGCTTGACCCTCCACCATCTGGGCTGGGGCAACGTCCCCGGAGCGAAGGCAGTGCCGGGGGCAGGCAGCCGGGAGCTGCCGGTCTCTGTTTCAGGAGAGAGGAGAACATTTTCCCTTTTTTCAGAAAAGAGAAAGAAAATAGTGAAGCCTGGTGTTGCCATCATATTAAAAGAATTTTAAAATTCTCGGAGAATTAAAGGTGTGGAAAAGGGCTCTGCTGGGCTCCTGATCAGATTGTTGCGCTGCAGTGTCAATTGGATGGGCACCGGGTCATGTAGATGCTTCATGATGACCTCTGGATAAAAATGAAAGGAGAAAAAAGGATTTTAAGGAAGGATCTGGCAGTGTCACGAGCACCAAGCGTGATGAGGCGGTGTGGCACCCGACACTCACCTGGAGAGTGGCACTGCCCTGCTGCTTCTGTCTCCGCTCTTCTCGGTGCCGTCACAACGCGTCCTCTCTCCCTCCCTTAATTAACATTTTTTCCAGTTGCTAAACAGCTGATGGAGGGCAGGGAAAGCAGAGCTGGAGTAAGAGTGTCTGCAATGCCAGCACAGCATGCAGGCGGGCAGCCATGGCCAGGCATCCTGGGATGGCTGCTCTGTTTTCCATCCCAGCATGACACCATGTATAGTCATAAATTCTCTCTCCTGTGGGACTGCGAGGCAACTAAAGCCATCTCTCAAAAGCCTGGTCTTGGAGGGGTCTGGCTGCACCCATCTCTGCAGGACCAGGGACCTGCATGTCGAGATTTCCCCACATGAATCATCCCATCCGCTATAATTACCCTCGAATGCCAGGAGGTTGAAGACCTAAATTTGAGTCATAGAATCACAGAATGGTTTGGGTTGGAAGGGACCTTAAACCACTAGACCAGGTTGCTCCAAGCCTCATCCAGCCTGGCCTTGGACACTTCCAGGGATGGGGCATCCACAGCTTCTCTGGGCAACCTGTGCCAGTGCCTCACCACCCTCTGCGGGAAGAACTTCTTCCTGATATCCAATCTAAACCTCCCCACTTTCAATTTAAACCCGTTACCCCTTGTCCTGTCACTACAGGCCCTTGTAAAAAGTCCCCCCCAGCTTCCTTGTAGGCCCCAATGAAATAAATGAAAACGAATAAAAATAAATATGAAATATTAATAAAACCAAGCGCTGCCGTCCCACTGGCACTGAAAACACACAGTCGCTCTGGAGAGGTCATTCCTTCCCACCAAGAAGAGCACTGGGTTAATCCCACAACTCACCTCTCTGCGTTTCTTTAGAGATGATTTATAAATCCTCCTGCAGCAGACCAGAAGTGAGTGTGAATAACTTTACAGCAGCTTTTTTTTCCCCTCTCACCACTCCCCTCCTTTTTTTTTTTTTTCTTTTAAATAGAAAAGCCTGCTTTATTAGAAATGCTGTCAAGGCAATTAAGCCTGAAAATTGACCTACCTTACAGGTTTAAAAGCCTTATTATGGGCTTTGGCTTTAGCAATCCCTTGATATCCTGTCTTTAAAATACTGTTTG
>NW_010223755.1:51799-60901 GCF_000690775.1 Eurypyga helias | reverse complement strand
ACAAGGGCATTAGCAGGAGGGGTGGTGGAAAGCTGGTGGCCAGGCAGTTCAGGGTTGCTGCTCCCAGCCAGCTACCAGAGCTCAGAGACACAATTTTCCTGACTTTTTTTTTTTTCTTCCCCTGAAGGCAAACCAGGGTGTTTTGTATCAGAATATTTAACAAATTTGTCAGTGTTTCAGGGTAATCGCCATCGATTTATTTTTTCACTTGAAACATTTCATTTCAACATTACTGGAATGCAATAATGTGGTTTTGTTTCGCGTCTGCCTGCCTTTGTTTGAAAATACCCTGCCAGGTTATTGAAAGGAAGGCTTGTGTCCAAAATGATGCATTTCCCTTCGCTTCACCAACCCAAACAGTTTGCCAAACCTGAAACACGGCATTTTTCCCCTTCTTGATGGGCGGAAACATTGGAAATTGAAAACTGACCTGAAAAGGACTTTATTTTTCTTTTGTCATATGACTGAAAAATCCCTTCTCCCACAGCTTTAGTTTTGCATTTTCCAGGCAAAACACAATGAACCACTTTTGGGGGTGGGATGTTATGGGAAGCGATGAGATGTCTCCTTTGCTCTGCCATCAGCTTTTCCTGGCAGCAGCCACACTGTGCTGGGTGCCAGGAGCCCCTTGAGGGCTCTGGGAGCTGGTTTCGTGAACCTGCTAGTAATTCTGATACGGTCAAGCGGATAACACGCTCGCCCTGGTTTAGAGCATCAAGGTTCTTGGGGATTTGCTGGTGCTTCAGCAATATTTTGGTGTTACTTTGTGGCTGCCCATGGTTCTTCAGCCAGGTTGCTGCCGGCGCGGCTGTACAACTGTCTTGATGTATATCACAGGCTCCCAGAGCTGCAGCGCAGGGTGGGATGTGCTGTCCTTGCAGCTACATAGAATTCTATGATTCTACAGCCCTGCTCAGGCTCCAGACCTGCCTTGGGTGTGTTTGTCTGCTGGCTGGGCTGGCTGCCTTATTTGTGCAGATAAAGGGGTTGAGGTGCAGATAAAGGAGTTAAGGTGCAGATAAAGGAGTTGAGATGCAGCCAGCATCCTTTGCCAACTTAAGTTTGCCTGAAAGAAACTTCCTCCTTCTGGAGAGAGACCTGAATCGTGGCTTGGACGTGCCTTGAGTTGGCTATATGGGGTTTTTCCCCACGAAAAATCCTTGTGCTCATCCCTTCGAAGGTGGCACCTGCTCCAGATCACCCTACAACTGCTGGGGAAAGTGTTTTGGCAAGCTGTGCCTCTGCCACTCATCCACCCTTGGAGCAGTTTTGGGTTTCCCTAATGGCTCACATCCCAGACCTATTTCTAAGGAAAATTGAAATTGTGGAAGTACCAAACCCCTTTACCCCAGAGACCAAATCCTGGCTCAGTCACCCAGGGCCGAGAGACAAATTGTGCCCCCCAGGGAAAGATGGTGCTGGGAGGCTTGTCCTGGTGATGGTTTACAGCCTTTAGCCAGAGGTTAGAGGCTGGAGAAGAAGAGGGGGTTGCAGACACCATCATTTTCTTGGCCTTCAGCTCTTTCCATTGTCAAAAATAGTCCTCGCACAAGCAATTTAATAGACCAAATATTTTGGTGTAGTGAAGGGAGAAGGCTTCATTATATTAAAGTCAAACATACAGGAATATAATGGAAAATTATACATTTCAGACTAAGCTTGAAAGAGTGGTGTATTAAACATCACAGCGAAAATAGCTGGTTAAAGCGTTCCCAGCCTGCTGTTACGTGCCGGCAGAGAATTGCATTAGTTTTCTACTTATGTGTCTGATGATGTTTGGCACTTTTTTTTTTTTTTCCTTTCTTTTCCTTTTGATCAAGGGAGACTTATTGCTCTCTTCAGCTCTGGGATTGCTGCCAAAGACTGTAAGATGAGGGCTTTTGCGATGGTATATCCCCATGGGGCACCAGTAACTCCCCGTTTGGCTGATGGAGAAACACTGGGGCTGGAGAGCTCTGGCTCTGTGTTCCCCATGGATGCATGGAGGAAAGGATGGTCAAGTCTGTCCTCACTGACCCCCCTGATCCCTCCCGTGGCATCCCGTGCATCGCTCTGTTGGGCAGCGGAATGCAGAGGTCTCCACCCTGTAGCCCCCCCCACCTCCTCCCTCCCTGGTCTCTGAGGAGAGACTGAGCTCCCGGCATGGGGAGCAGCATTAACCATGTAGCTGTCGGGAGGAGACCAAGCCTGTCAGACTTTATTTTAACAATTTTAATTAAACAATTATCTTCCTGAAATTGGCGTTTTCTATCAGTCCAGACTGCATGAGCTGAATCCTTATGAGACTGGGAGGGATGAGTAGGGAGGAACAAGAGTCTTTGGGGGAGCTCCCGGAGGGGAGAGGTGCAGATGAAGGGTCTGGGCTGGAGGAGTGGGGGCTGCAGTGGGCTCTGGCCACAGCCTCTCGATGCCCTTGGATGCGCCAGGGCTCCCAGGAGCCTGCGGGAAGGTGGGACTGTGCCCAGAGCATCACCTCCAGGTGCATCTGCAGGTGCAAGAAGGTTTTCTGCCTCCACCCCGCTGTGGATGTGCTGCATCCCACCTGGTGTGAGGGTGATGTTTTGGGGGAAAGAGGCTGTTTTGCACAGTTATGTCTGCACCATGCCTAGCATTAACAAGGTCCTGGGAAAAGCTCCCCCAGCATTGCGGCCACGTAAGCAGCAGCAAGATGAGAACTGAGCGTTGGTGTTGCTGAGCAAGGAGTGGTCTGTCTCCCCCAAATTGGTGCCAGGCAGCACTCAGCCTGGCTCAGGCTTTGTGCGACTGAGACAGGCAGTTCTGCTTTGTGGAGGAATCTGCCCCAGTTAACTGAGCCTTCATCAGCAGTTCGGAGGCAAGATCGTTGCCTGTCATCGTGTCAGCCCTGATTAGCGTGCACATCTGTAATTAGACAGAGCAGCTGCGATTTCCAGCCTGGCTGAGATCTCAGGTGGGATATTTATGGTAGGGAGATGCTTAGAGCAATCTTCTCGGCAGACTGAGCCTTTGAGCTTGGGTTTGACAGGTACTTCAAAAGGAGATAGCTGTTTCGGAGGTGCAGAGCTCAGAAAATGGAAGAAACTCTCTTCTGGATGAATTATCTTTGGGGTGTTTTGCTTATAATCTTTCTTTTGCATGAAGCTCTGCAGAGATGCATATGGGAAAGGTGGGTCCAAGGACCAGGCACTTCCACAAACCAACATCCTGCAGCTCATGTAACACCTCTCTGGAAAAATAAAGGCATGTTGAAAGGTCTGTCTTGCCAGGGCAGAAAGTTCCTTAAACAGTAAATTTGTTCCAGAGGGAAGGGGTGCATCAGTGACACAGCTGTCATGACAATGCTCTTCTCATGGGGAAAATCACTGCTGACCCTGGGGCAACGGCCATGCACCGGCTGCACTGGAGGGCAGCGAGCCAGCCTGCCTGCTCCTGCCTGTTCCCCCGCCTCCTCCCTGTCCCTGCCTGCTCCTGCCTGTTCCTGCCTGTTCCTGCCTGCTCCTGCCTGCTTGCCCTGGGCCATCACCTGTCGCCGTTGTGCCAGGGACACGCTCATTTGGGGGATGCTGCTGAGCTGCTGTGCAGAGTAGTGGCTTTCCCACGCCAGGACCCGAGGGTGGCTCTTGGAGCAGGAAGATGCAATGTAGGGAAGTGAGCACAGGCAGAAGTCTCACAAAGGCTGGCAGCGTTTCGTAACCCACTTCAAAAATACCCCCGTGGTTTCAGCACTGCCAGCCCTGTATAAATAGCAGGTATCAGTGAGGGGGGTGCAGTGACAGCTCTGGCATCAATGTGGACATCAATGTTTGCTCCATTCCAGCTGCTGCCTCCCTGCCCCATCCCAGTCTGTGCTGGTGGCAGCTGGGAACACCGACCCTTGGAGGCCGGAGGAGATGTGGGCTTCCACCTCATCACAGCCATCCGCACTGACCAGCAAACCCTCAGAAAAGTGGCAGTAGGAAAAGAGGGATTTTTCTCCTGTATTGTGTACAGCTGGTCCCAGCCCTGGGCTTTTCACTGGGCATTTTGACAGGTCCTAGGGCCGGGACAGCAAAGCCCAGACCGTGCTTTTCCTCTCTGGAGCAGGCAGGCAGCAGGTCGGAGCACGCAGGAGCAGAGGAACAGGGAATGCTAGATCAAACCCAGGGCATCACCAGGGAGCTCTTGCCCTGGATTAGCTTGGCATCTTTACCAGTCTTAACTCCTCCCCTGTATTTTAAAATACACCGCCCCTTTCCCATGGCTGTGGGGTATGTCTTGGGCTGAACCAGTTCATGCTTTAATTGGAAGTACCCTGTTGCATGAAAACTGATTTTATTTTATAACTTATCAAAAATGAAGAAAAATGGGACTAAATGGAACAGGGTGACTTCATTTCTGCCAATACATTGGTTGAACCCAAATTAATCCTTCATCCTCTTTCTCTCAAGTGCGTTATGGCTTATGAAGTTTTTCCAGCCCTCATTTTCTGCCCTGCTTGCTTTAGTGCACAGACACGGGCCGTGGGCTTCAGCGGGTGGGAACAGCCATTGCCCAGCCTGCTGCTGTCCTGTGCCACCGGGCCCAGGGGAAGGACAAGGCTGTCCTCGCTTGCTACCCGCGCTCTGCTCTTCCCCCTTCACAGGTGGACCCTTACCTGCCTTACGAATACACCTGCGAGGGGATGCTGGAGCGGATCCACGCCTACATTCAGCACCAGGTTGGGGAGCATCCCTGTTCTCCTTGGGGGACCATCCCTGTTCTCCTGTGGGTCCATCCTTGTTTCCCTGGGCAAGCAACCACTGACCCAGTGCAGCTGCCCAGAGTCCCAGCCCTGTGAGAGAGAGAGTGCCCGGAGGTGGGGGCTGGGGAAGATTTGTTATGACCTAAATATGCTGGTGGGGAGTGGCTGGGGGTGGTGGGGCTGGGTCAGGGCCTTTCTGCTGCAGAGAATAAAGCAGAACTGGGAGAAGAATAGGTAGCTGGTGCCTTCATCTCCCACAGCAGGAGATGCCATCCCTGCGGGCAGGTGACCTCAACTTGAAGAGCAAACTGGGAAGCCCAAGTGTACTCCTGTCCCACCAGCAGCCTCCCTTCCCCATCTCCAGTGTCTTGCTCTGTCCCTCTGGGCGCTGACCTGTTGTCTTCTCTCCCACTAGGATTTCTGCACCACGTCATTTCCTCCTCTGCCTCCCAAGGCCAAGAGTCCTGCTATGCAAAGCACTCTGAGCTCGCTGGCCCTGTCCCCCAACACCACTCACCTGGTGTGGTCCCCCAGCGCCACGCAGGACCCCCGCGCCTGGCCCCCGGTGGACTCGCTGCAGGTGTGGGTGTCAGAGGGCCGGCATGCCTGCACTGAGACGTGCCGGCAGCACGGACTGGTCTGCGAGCCCACCTTCTTCAGGTTCCTCAACAAGAAGGAGGTGTTTCTCCAGTGAGTGGTGATCTTCTCCGCGAGGTGGTGGTGGGGGCCATCAGTCAGATGATGGTCCTCCTGCTCCCCCCATCCCCAGCACCCGTTTTCCTCATGTCCTCCCTCCTGATATCCCTGCGAGGTGCCTTTGTGCCCGGGGCGATGTAGGCAGGGTGCTGTCTGCAAAGCAGCCCGTTGCTTGCCCGTGGTGGCCTTGACCAGCTTCACGCTTCAGAGGGCAACGATAGCCTTTCCAGACACGTTTCTGCCTCTCTCCCACCCTGTTCCGCTCCACCTCCTCCACGCTCTCTCCCTTTCTCTCTTTTTAAAATTGTCTTTCTCTATAAAACTGCATTTTGAACACACAGCGTTGAAGTTTTAAGAGCGTAAATCTGCCACTGGGCTCCGTGCTGCTCTGTGGGCAATTAAAACGCGAGCATTACCATTGCTGTCACGCTGGTCAGGCTGGCGCTCAGAATCCCGCTGGCATTTTTACGTGATAAATTAGAGCTGGGGCTTGGATTTCATGGTCTACTCTCCATGCCCCCTTCCAGGCCTTAAAACAAACTGGCTCAGGGACTCACTGGTTACAAGGGGTTGGTGGGAGGGCGATGCTGGTGCTGCCACCCCGTCTGCAGGCGTGGGTGGGAGGAGGGTGATGCTGGGATCTGCACCGGGCACTTCTGCTCCTTGGGGCATTTGCCTGTTTTGCTGGCTAATCCCAGCTGGCAGGGGGACACGTGGGCATCCACTGAACTTGTGTGCCCTTCCATGGGATGTTAGCTGCTGTGGGAAGTGCTTACAGAGGGGAGAGACCTTTTGGTCAGCGGGGGAATAGAAGAATTGGGTGGGGTTTTGTGCATGATGTGCTGAGCCATTCGTGGCCCGCACAGGGGTTTGGGGTGGTCTCTGGGCTGCAGGGTTGGGTTGCAACACGCCTTCCTGGATGGTGCGTTGGGCTGGTGACAAGCATTCACGTCTGGCCAAGGGGTGCCAAACAGTGCGCTTGTGGCTCCCAGTGGAACCAGCAAAGATTTGCCCAACACTAAGCAAAGGAACCTCTTTGGGAAGGACGGAACAGCATCAAACCCTTCAGTGAAACCCCAGGCAGCCTTCTCACCCAAACCAACCCACCTATGTCTTTGTTCCCAGGCTCAGCATCACCTGTGACAGCACCGAGTACGAAATGAACCATCTCTACCCGGCGGTGGCTGAGAGCGTCCGCGAGTGCTACCTCCAGAAGGAGCCGCTGCTCTTCAGCTGCGCAGGCTACAACACCAAGTACCGGCGCCTCTGCCCCTGCCGTGACTACCGCAAAGGACAAGTGGCTCTGTGCAGGGACTGCTTGTGACTTGGTGTGTCCCCCCGCCGTGTGACATGCAACATGAAACGAGTGGCTTTGTCTCAAAGCTTCTGCAATAGCCAAGGGAGGTGGGACAGGTCCCTCCCGGCGGGTGAGCCGGGGGTGTCAGGCCCTGGGGGTTGTTTCGTCCACCAGTCAACTGTGAATGACCATGTCCTGACCTTTGGTTTCATTTTCTTCTCAAGGAGCATCGTCTGACCACATCTGAACCCACCTGGACCTGGTGGTGCTGGGATGGGGTGGTGGGGAGAGAGGGCTGGAGACGCACTTCCCCCCCTCTGGCAATGGGACAAGCTGCCAGCACATTGTAGTTTCAGAGGTTTCATCCTCGTCAAGCATCCCAGGATGTTTTATTTATTGATTTTTTTTTTTTTTAACCCTTCCCCCTGACAAGTGGTAAATTAAAGGGGAAGCAACATCCAGCCCTTCTGTGGGAGTTTTTGGGCAGAGTTGTGTTGGGGAGTATGGGGGGGGTCTGCTGGTGCCCACCTTGGCTGTGGAGCTGGGGGAGTCCAAAGCCCAAGGACAGCAGCTGGGTTGGATGGACACAGTGGGGTCTGCACCCAGGCCTGGATGGCCCCCAGGCTGTCTCCAGAAAGCAAAGGGCAGGATGGGGCTGAGAAGGGCTCCTGGGCAGGATGCTGGTCCCTAGGACAGTGCTGCTGGCAGGGCAGAGGTGCCTGAAGTGAGTGTGTCCCCCCGCCCCACGGTTGCTCTCTGCCCCGCTGGGCCGTGCACAGAGCATCCGAGGTGATGGCGGAGGGCATGGGGCTGCCTGTGGGAAGGACAAGGTGCTGCAGCAGCCAGAAGGAATTGCCGGTGGGCACAGACCGAGGCCAGGGAGAGAGGCAACTCAGCAGTTACGAAAGCAGCATCGTGTCTCTGCACGCCCCAGATGCTGCAGCTGCGGGATGAGGTGAGCTCCAGGCACCCACCCTCCATGCACTGTCTCCAGTTCTTTTTCTTCATGCCATTTGTCTCACTTCAGGGGAGTTTTCACTGCTGCCCATTTCCCCTCTGCTATATCCCCTTCCTGGGTTAGTGCTGCCTGGGGTGACGGGTTTGTTTCTGTAGGGTTGCTCACTGGAGCAGGCCGTGTGCGTGTTGCTGTGAGGTTGGTGCTTAGCCCTCTTGTTGCTTGGAAGTGTTCGATGCTGAGACTCCTGCCTCCTGAAAAATGTGGCTGGAAAGTTATGGTCAGGAAACTCCCTCCCTGCTCTTTCCTAGGACCTCCCTGCCCAGCAGGTGAGGGAGCCTGGTGGGGTGGCAGCCTGTCCTGGTGGTGTCACGGCAGGGTCCCAGGCCCTGGCAGGCTTGTCCCCCCTGGCTTGAGGTGACAGACAGAGAGCAGTGGCGTGGCAGGAGGAGTGCCATGTGGCACTGGACCTCCAGCTCGTCCTTCCTGTGGCTTGGTGGCTCGCAGACAGGTTGGCAGAAAACCCCACTCCTTCAGCTGTGCAACAGCATCAGGCAGATCCCAGCTTCCCTTGCCATGTCCCCACACCCGGCCTGGGAAGGGGGATGCTGCAAGATGCTCGTGGCCTCTGGGCAACCCTTTGGCCAAGCCTGCGAGCCCAGCGCAGCGAGACCCGCGCTGAATGAGGTGGGAGCTGGAGATGCTGCCGTTATCCTGGAGCAATTTGTCATCTTCAGTGCAAAATTGCGCAGGCAGCCTCCATCCCGCCTGTGACGCCAGACGAGGGGGAGGATTGATTAAGTAATTTTTGTGTCTTGCAGCCAGCATGTGTATAAATAAAAGCGGCACAAACCTCTCTATGCAGAGCTGAACAGCAATATCTTGTGCCTTTCTATGGCACCTTTCATCTCAGTCTCAAAACACCGTCCGGCAAAGGCTCCCATGCCGCTCATCCCAGATGCTGCCAGCGCTGGGTGGGTGGACAGGAGCCAGCCCAGAAGAGGCGCAAGGGATTTGCAGCACGAACCACCAGCAATTCAGGGTTGGAAGGACCAAATAAAACAGGGTTTTATAGGGAATCTAAGTGAGCTTTGGAGACCAAGAGGCTTGGGATGCCTCTCGAGGCAGCACCCTTTGCACATCATCTCCCTGGGCGGCTTTCTCTGCCGGTTCTGCTCAGCTGATTTCAAAATAGCCTTCACCTTTCAGCAGCCCAGCGCCTGCCTCCCGCTGTAGAGAGTCCCAATTATCCCCTGACAGGAGCATTTTTCTCCAAGATGAAATAAAAGGCAGATCACTCACCTTTGCTGCTGTCATGGGAAATAATGGTCTGCCTGGGTCTGTTCAACCACGCCAAGTGCAAGGTCCTTCACGTGGGTTGGGGCAATCCCGGCACAAGGACAGGCTGGGTGGAGAATGGATCGAGAGCAGTGCCCCGAGGAGAAGAACTTGGGG
>NW_010223755.1:44489-51471 GCF_000690775.1 Eurypyga helias | reverse complement strand
CCTGAAGAAAGGAAGCGGGGGGGGACTTTTTACAAGGGTCTGTAGTGACAGGACAAGGGGTAACGGGTTTAAACTGAAAGTGGGGAGATTGAGATTGGGCACCGGGAAGAAATTCTAATTACTGCAGCTAATTGCTAAGAATAAATTCCCAGTTGGGAGGGGGAAGAGAAGGAGAAACAGTGTCAAAACTATGAATAAAATCAAACAATTAAACATCAAATGAGGAGCTGTCAGCTTTATGGACAGGCCAGTTTATTTAACAACCAGAGCACGTGCATGGGGAGCCCCTGGGTCTGCTCAGGGGAGACGTGCACCTTCTGATGGCATCTGGTGGCATCACAGCAGGCAGAGCCTCCTGGAAGGTGGTTTGTTTGGGGTTTTTTTTACCTGTTTTCCTCCTCTGGCAGCTGTGAAAGCAGGTCGAGCATGCCAAAAGAATGATATTGTTCTGTAAATCCATTTTCTTTACCTAGAAATGGAGCCAGGGTGATTTTTATTCCTGAGCCTTGCTCTGAATTCCACTCAGAATTTTGAGGAGACTTTATCCTCTGGTTTTAATGTTGGTGGCATCAAAACCTTCCCTTTCCAATGGGGCAATGGAGGGAGTGGCGTGGTCTGGTGAGAGGGTGAGGGCAAGTGGTACCTGCCCTGGTGTCCTCGTGCAGCATCCTTCGGCTGGTTGGGTGCCTCTCCCGGCACCAGCATCTTCTTCTGTAGAGGCTCAGCCACTGCCGGCTCCCGGAGCAGCAATCTGGGCTGTAAATCACAGCCAGAGGGAGGTAATAGTGTGGCCCTGCTCTTATCTGGGGCTTTATTAGGAAATCGTTAGGCAGCTTTTCACTCCCGATCCCCTGCTTGTCAGCAGCCGGGTAAAATGGCAAATTGCATCCATGACGTGGACAGTCCAGGCAGGAGAAACCCATTTATAAATAACCCCTAACGGGTTTATCGCTAGATCAAGGAGCTGCTGAAGATGTAAGCACCGGTGGTTATTTCCCCAGGTGACGGATCTAGCTGCCACACAGCCTCCGGTAACCGAAGCACGCTGCCTGTCAGGGATGCCTAATGGACCCTGGTCGGGGCTGCTGGCTCATGTATTTCAAGGTCTTGCTTTAATTGAGTCCTGTCTCCCTGGTGTCACACTTTTTCTTTTCTTTTTTCTTTTTTTAAAATTATTTTTCTCCCTTCAGAAAGAGTTCCCAAAATAAACTAATGCATTTAATCTCCTCCCCGCTTCCCCCATCTCTCCCTCTCTTTGATAAAGCCAGAGACATAAAGAAAGTTAACACACTGAGAACCTGTCCTCAGACACTGAGTGAAAAGAGCAGTGAAATCTTTTGCCTTTTTTTTTTCTTTCTTTTCCCAGTAGAAAGGACTTGGGGAGGTGGTGGTGAAATTCCCTTTCAAAGCCGTGGGGCTGAGTGTTCCCTTTCTTACCAGCTCAGGCAGTGATGCCCCGTGACACTCATTGTGGCTCGTTAGCGGAAAGCCATTAAAACTCAGGATCGATATTTTCTCAGGAGAGATGGGGGCCCATTCCATATTATTCCCCACGCAGGCAGAGAAATACCAGTGCCCCATCCACAAAGCAGAGCAAAACTGCTGAGCGGGCAGCTTCTCCTGCCAGCACCCGCAGGGGCTGCGGGATGTCCCCCAGCCCAGGCAGTGTGGGAGCTGCGCCAGGATCTGGCCCCCGGCATCCAAGTCTTCTGGAAAGGGGGAAAAATTAAAGATTGGGAGGATGGGGAGAGGGGGTAGTGGGAGGATGGGGAGAGGGGGTAGTGGTTGAGGGGTTAGGTGCCTCTGTGGGGCTGGACCCCCAGCCAGCACCCCTGGGTGCAGGTGCCATCGCAGCCCGCAAAGGGCCTCAGGAGGGCAAAACAATGTGAATAATGTGGCCATTCCCAACACCTGGCTGCTGGCTTTGGAAAGCCGGGAGGAAAGGGGCTGGTGGGGTGTGCAGCCCCCCCTCCTCACTGCCTTTTGGAGGCTCCCACCACCTCTCACCCTCTGCAACCCAGCTCCAAGTAAAGACCAGTTGGAAACATGAGGGGGTAGTGGGAATAGTTTTCGAGTGAGCTACAAGACGTATCAGCTTTTCTATAAATACAAACCAGAAAACAGGAAATAACGACCTGCCCTAATTTCATTCCTTTCATCTAAGGATTCAAAGCATCTGAGACAGTGTCTCTAAGACATAAGGGAAGACTTTGCAACCAGCAGAGAAATGCAGCCTTTTCAGGGGGGTGTGCGCAACTTTTTGCTGAACGTTGCATTACAACCCCCGCTTGCCAGCCCCGCTTCCTTCCCAAATTACCCCAATTTCGTGTCCTGAGTCTGTGAACTGGCAAGTCAGCCCAGGAATGCGCGATCTTCTTACAGCGTGATGCCATGCACAGCTGGCTCAGTGCTGCTGAGCGTGGAGGATTGTTTATTTAATCAATTAATTGGATTAATTAATTTTCAGGAGAGTTTTGAGAAACATAATAGGAAGCATCAGCAGCTCTGCCGGCTGCCTCGCTGTGCACAGCGGTGGGAGCAGGGGCATGATCCGTATACGTGGCGCAGGGAAGTAAGGCGAGCCCGGACGTGCACCAGTGGGGCAGATGTGAATCAGTCACAGGATGGTTTGAGTTGGAAGGGACCTGTAAAGGTCATCTAGTCCAACCCTCTGCAGGGAGCCCGGACACCTTCCACTAGATCAGGTTGCTCAGAGCCCCGTCCAGCCTGACCATGAATGTTTCCAGGGATGGGGCATCTCCCACCTCTCTGGGCAACCTGTCACAGTGTCTCATCGCTGCCATCATAACAAATTTATTCCTTATATCTACTCTAAATCTGCTCTCTTTATTTTAAAGCCATTACACCTTGTCCTGTCACAACAGGCCCAACTAAAAAGTCTGTCCCCATCTTTCTTATAGGTCGCCTTTAAGTATTGAAAGGCCCCAAGAAGGTCTCCCCGGAGCCTTCTCTTCCCCAGGCTGAACAACCCCAACACTCTCAGCCTGTCCCCATGTGTTCCATCCATTTTTGTGGTCCTCCTCTGGACCCATTTCAACAGGTCCTGTACAGCAGTTGCAGCTGGGGAGAGTCCAGCCTGCACCCTTCCAGCAATGCCTCCTTCAGGGAAAGGTACATCCAGCTGCACAGAGCCTGGGCACTTGAACTGCTGCCTCTCCCCTTTCCTGGCACTGTCATTCCCACACCTTTGCTGTCCACTGAGCCTGCTGCATGTCCTTTGTCCCACGTCCTTTGCTCTCACCAAGTCTGGCATGCTGGGATTTCCTTCCACAGTTTGCCCTTGGAAGTAGGGAAGATGTTTCTCCAAGGATTCTCCTGCAATGATCCTCCTGCAAGAATCCTCTGTCACCAGCCCCTCGGTGCATCAGCTCCGATGCAGCTGGAACGAAGATGTTCCTTGCTCCTCGGCCACTGTTGTCCCCAGGCTCTTGCAACGTTTCTGTCCCCCTGCAAAGGCTTTGGCGTTGAGGTTTGAGCCACCTGGGTTCCTGACCCCAAATCATGCCATCTCTCCATCTAGGCCCAGTGAAGAGCAGTGACGTGTGGCTAACGTGGAGCTCAGCTGGCTGTCACCGGCGGTGGCAGTGCCGCAGCAATCTCCGTGTTGTCACACAGTACCCACCAGCCCTTCCAGCTGTGGCCAGGCAGGGATTGGGCCGAGGAACAAAAAGTTCATAAAAGAAACCTGGGAGGCAACGGATCTCCACACTTAATTAACTCATCAAATTAATCCCAATTAGAAGATGTAATTGGGATTATAGTGGTTAATCATCTTTTCCCCCCCAAGCAACAACTGCACTATCTGCCTTAACTCTATTGTACGAGCCGTTGTGTGTCCCTGGCACCAGAGCTGCTGCCTCGGCTGCAGGGGGCTCAGTCTGGTCCTGTCCCCTCAGGCTGCTGCTCCCCAGCAGGTCACACTGTGTGACCCAACACCCCCCCCCCAACATCATGATGCTCTAGATTGCATCATCACCACTTTTCCAAAAGACTGCTAATTTGGCTGCTTGTGCTCCTGTTTGAGCCGTTTCCTACCGGAAAACAAAACTGCGGGGAGGTTTCGTTGGCTGTTTTTGTCCTTCTCCACTGCTGTGCTATGCTAAAATAAGTCGGAAAAGGGTTCTTTTTCTGAGCACATTAATGAAGCAGTATACCATGGGTTCATCTCAGCGGGAATGTGGAGCAGTCCTTTCCTCCTGTGCCGCTCTCAATGGCATTTGTTGACCCACGGGTGCTGGTGGGCTCTGGGTCCCTGAGTCTTGAGAGCAGCCCAGAGCCCAGCCCTGGGTCCAAACCCGCCCTGCATCCCCCCCACTGCTCCCTAAAGCCCACCCAGCAAATCCCCCTGACACCTCTACCCTGCACCCCTCTCCTGCTCGTGGGAACTCCCATGGGAGCATCTTGGCACAGCTTTGCTATTACCCTGGGGAATTTGGTTTTGGCTGAGAATCGTGTCCCTCAGCGGGCCGGCCGCCTACGCCGGCACTGGGAAAGATGCTGCTGGTGCTGGTCTGGCTTCAGGCCCTTTCCTGCCCTCCTGAGGACTGGCCGCGGGGCTAAAAGGGGAACTCAAGGGGAGACTTCACCCTGAGGGCCCAGTGTCCAGCACGCATCAAAGCAGATTGGCCAAAACTCTATTAAATGCCCCAAAGAAACGCGCTGCAGCAGTCCCTTGAATCGTTGCTGCCAATATTTAACAGCACGGAAAACACAGGATTATGTTTCTTACATTTGGCTCAGCTTTAGCCGAGGCTGCGGAGAACTTGTGCATGCAGACCTTGGGGCTTATCTTCAGGAACAGGGTGTTTTTGCCACAGAGTAGGGTGATGCGGTTTGCTTCCTCCTCCAGCCGCCCCACGCGCAACCGGTGCCTTTGCACCTCCCCACCTCCAGCTCCTGCCATTGTCCACGCGGGGCTTGGTCCGTATTTGTAGGTGCTATTTTGGTTGAGTGTTTTTGTTGTGTTGGTGAATGGGAAAAATAAAAACTGTAGGACCCTGGTGGTATTTTTAGTCCTGTATTGGTGACTAGCACGAAATCCTAACGGGACTGTCAAATAAAACTGATCTGCACCTGTCATGCATCATTTTTACAAACTTGTCTCCCTCTCCTACAGGAGGGATGGTTTGCAACCCTGCTTATTTCGGTTTGAGATGGTGCCAAGTACTTGCCAGGTAGCCCCAGCTGCAACCGGCAGCGGTGGGAAACCCTCAGGTGTGGGGCAGGAGAAAGGGAGGTTGGTGTTGAGTTCACAGCAAGCCTGTGCCCCATCCAGCAGCTCAGGTACCTGGGCAGATGCTGCCTGTCTGGGTGTGGCGAGCTGTACTGGTTTGTTGGCAGGACAGAGGTGCTGGGGGGAACTGGGGAGCTTCTGGGGGTCCAGGGGATGCTCTGAAATCAGGGGGAGCTGCTGTGGGAACCCCTGAGCAATGCCCCACCACCCTGGTTGGAGAGGAAGAAGACTCATTGCCATGGAGACTAATGAGACAGTTGAAAATTGGCTGCCATGGAAACCACTTTGGGACTCTGTGGGGCCATCCCCCCCAAAAGAGCTGATGGATATTTCTGGGCTCTCGGCCACAGAACCTGCCAACACTCAGGACTGTGAATGGCACAGAAGCACAAACATGAAAGCGTCGGAGGGTGAAAATGTGGCACCAGCCACATCTCCCGGGAGAAATGACACAGAGGCTGGGAGGGAAGAGTGGGACTGGGAAGAGGGGCCAGCGGGAGCAGCAGGAGGGACAGGGGATGCTCTCTGCTTGGCAGCAGTGATGTGATGTGAAAAGCGCTGAATAGCTCTTCCTCCCCACCCAGAACCATTGAAACATCTCCTATGTGGGTTTTGTGTTTGGTTTGCTTCCTGAAATAGGACTTTGGGAAAACAAGGAAGGCCTCCTCACCCCCACCCTGATCCTCTCCTTTACAAGCAGACGTCCTCAGTGGAGACCGGTGTGGCTCCTGTCACCCTTCCCGCAGGCTATGCTCACTGAGCCATGCAGTGGTGTTTTAAACATCCCGGGATGCCTTGTGTCCTTCCAGACTTGCTCCTGACACAGACCAGGCTGGCATGTGTGGGCTGGCAGGGTCTGAGGGTCACCTCCCTGACATCCACCCCACAGCTCTGCCTTCTCCCACCCTGTACCCTCCCCACTTTCCTCCTGCATCCAGGAGCATCTCCCTGCCAGCAGCTGGCAGAGGGATCCTCCGCAGGTAGGTGAGGAGCACCTCAGTAAGAGCTGGGAATTCTCCAACCTGTCCATGCCTTTTTGCATGCATGAAGGCACTCACCAACATCCTCACCAACGTTTCCATCCGTTTTCCGTCTGCCGTGAAGCTGGCTGGTCAGGCATGGTGCTCTGGCCATGCCCCCTTGCTCCAGGAAGGTGGGAAGCCACCCCACGTCAGGATGTTCTCCCAGCCCAGACATTCCCCAGCCTCGCAGGGCCTGAGCATGCTCTTGTTACAAATTTCAGGAGTGAGTATCTCCACCTGCGATGGGACGAAGTGATGGTGAAGGTATGGGAGCACAAAAGACCTAGGGAGGGTGGAGATGAGGATTCTGTGCAGCTGTGGTCCTAAAAGCCCCTTTCTGCCCTCGTTACCTCTTCCCAGGGGTCCAGATGCAGCAGCCTGGCCAGCCTGGCCTCCAGCAAGCCCACCCTACAGTGCAGGCAGGGTGGGAGCAGCTGGAGCCTCTAAAGGGCCTTTAGAGCTGATTTGGGCTGTGCTGATTTTGGGGAGGGGCCCAGAGCCTGGTTGTGGGAGTAAGGATGGTTGGGGAGCCCAAGGCTGTCTTGTTGGGTTGGGATGCCCACCTCTGCCTGGTGGGGAGGGTTGGGGTGGTGTTGGCAGCAACATGGGCAATGGTTTGGGGGCTGTCAAGGGTCACCCCCATCCTGACATAAGCAGCCTGAGTCTCAGGAGTCAGGCTGAGCTGGGTGGGGCTTGTGGCTGGGAC
>NW_010223755.1:23279-44458 GCF_000690775.1 Eurypyga helias | reverse complement strand
TTCTGATCCCCAGCTCCTCCTCCCCGTGGAGCAGGGGATGGAGAGGCTGTCCCCCCCCCACTGCTGTGCCCGTGCCTAAGAGCTCAGCTTCCTCTTACCCGAGGCGGAACGCAGCTCTCGCACTAACTGCAACCTCAGGATGCCCTTTAATTTTTAATGCTTCAATAAAACAGTAATTATAAACACTGCAATTTGAGTTTTTAAGCAGAAAGTATTAACTTCCCAGGGTTTAATTATTCAAGAGAAATTAATGAAAGTGGGGCTGGATCCTGCTGGCTGTCTTGGCTTTTTCTAGCAGGGCTGGCATCGATCTGCCTTGCAGGGAGGGGGGCTGGGAAGGGTGGAGGGTGGGGAAGCTCAGCCCTGATGTCTCAGAGATGCCCAGGAATGAGTGTAGCCAGGGCAGAGGTGTGGGGAAGCCTGGCTGGGGGTGGGTTATGTCAGGGAGAGATGTCCAGGGAGGCAGTGAGCCCCCAGTAAATGACTCCTTCTTTGCTCCCTGCAGGATTTCCAGCCGAGGTGGTGCAGGATCCCGGCCGTGAGGTGCAGCCCTCCCTGGGAGGTCAGTAACTGCTGTGATCCACACCAACGCTATGGAAGACTGCGCATTAACCAGAGTGGGGAAACTGAGACAGGTGCCACCGCAGAAGTTAGTGTGACCCGGTGGTTGCTCCCCTGTATCCCTCACCCAGTGCTTGCACCCATCCCCTGCCTGGGGGGGACTCGGGACCTCCGAGTCTTTATTTTCTGGAGTTTTCTGCAGCCTTAATTGTGCTCTGAGTTCCCTGGGAAGATTTCAGGCTTGCTTTTGATCCCCCTGCTATGGCACGGTGTAGTTCAAAAGCACCTTTGCTGGGGAATGGGTCTGCTGAGACCAAGAGCGCGCCCGCGGCTGTTTAAATACAGCAAAACAGTGTCTTGGCAAAGCTGGTGGATTTTGGCTGGTTGGTGCTGGACTCCCAGCCCACCGTGGCATTGGGGAAGCCTTGGTGGAGGAGGGCCAACGATGGGTAAACGGAGAAAAAATACTCCCTGCCAGGAGGCAGCGGTGAGGCTGCAAGAGTGGAGGCTCAGGGGGGAGCATCATGCTGAAATGGGACCTGTTGGGCTTCCCCAGTTCATTGCACCCACACCTCAGCCCTCTTCTTGCATCCACAAAGTCCCTTTTCCATGTAGGCACCAGCCCGCTGCAGCATCCCATCCTAAGCAGCATGTCCATATGGCCATGGCCTTCAGCAATTGGCATCAGATAACGTCTCAGGGAACCGTGTTCGCTAGAAAAGCAAAAGTTGTTGTTGTTGTTAATAGTTAACTGTCATAACTTCATTAATCAGCAAACCTGCCTGATCAGTCGTCTGCAGCAAGTTGGTAGGAACACAGTGACAGCCAGGGCTCCTTGTAAAAGGGAAATGGCTGTTTGTCAGGGCTGGGCGAGCAAATTGAAGTGAGTGGAGACGGCGAAGGCTGGTGGGGAGCGGGTGGAGATGACGGCTCCGCTGATGAGGTGCTGGGGATGGGGAAGGAACGGGGCCTCATTTGCAAGGGAAATGAAATTATTGCCTGCTCCGTCTGCAGTCCCCGTACCGTAGAGCCTGATGCGCTGTGCCGGGAGGGAGCTGGAGTGAGCAGTACTAAGAGCAGCCAGCACCCTGGTGTGGGACCACAGCCCGCTCGAGCCTGGGTGCCCTCCACATGGGAGCAGGTCCTCGTGCAGGGCGGTCTGTTGTAGCTTCCCGAGAGGTCTGGGGGTGATCTGCTGCCCATGGGGTGGGCTTGTACCTCCTTCGCCACTTCCCTACTTGTCAAAACCTCATTTTGCACCATTTAGGCTGTATTTAGGGGAGGTCGCAGGATTGATGTTGGTCAGTCATTCCCGAAATAGGAGCGGTGGGGTGAGGAGAGCTGGTGATGCTGCTCAGGACAAGATCTCTGCTGAAGCAGGTGAATCCTGGTGCAGCAACACCTGGGGTCGTCACGCTGCGGTGCTGCTGTCACCCAAACGGGTCTCATCACACGTGAGATGGCAGTTTTGGTCCACCCGCATGTGATGGGACGGTGGGGGGCTTTGCAGGCAGCTTCTGCCACGGTTGGGCAGTGCCCACAGCCTGCATTAAGGACAAGGTATAACCAGCTCCATCCCCGAGCTGGGGATGCTCTTCTATAATGTGAATATTTTCTCATTCCCATCCCATAAACAGGGCATCACTGGTTCCTGGGTGGGAACACAACTGCCAGGTCTCAGGGGGACATCTGCCGGGTGGGAGATATAAGGGAATTCGGCTTAGATGAGGTGAGACAAGGAATGATTTAACTGACTCAGTTAATCAGCTGTGGCAGCGCTGGTCTGGGTGAGAGACCCGGCTGCTCCCTGCCAGCTCCACGGGGAGAGTTCACAGGGCTCTGTCACCAATATTTGGGACATTTTATTTGGGTCTTAACTTTGATTTAACTTCAGTAGATTATAAAGACAAAAAGTCATTCTACGGCGCTTTATTCCGAGAGGAAAAAAAACCCAAACCCCAAAACAGGACAGTTTGAAGTTGTCAAAATGATTTTCCACTCCTTCAAAATAATCTCACAAAACTGACCCAGATTTTACAAGGCACTTAGGCTTTCAGAGAGCTGCCTGTCTGTGCAAAAGATGGGTCTGTAAAATATATAGTTGGTTTTTTTTTTTCCTTATTGGTTTTACAAAGCCTGTGCCTTGCCTCGTTCCTGTGGGATCTCTAAGGACACAATATTCTTTGGGAAACCCAATCCAGCCTTGTTGCTCATCCCAGACCAGTAAAGCGGCTGTGATGCTCTCAGGGAGTGGGTGAGGCATTTCAGTGAGAGGCTGCAGCATGTCTCTGGGCGCGGGAAGAGCTGAAGACCCCAGGCCTGCCCCCATGCCACTAACGATGGGCAAGCTGGAGGTGTGCTGGGGACAGGGCAGACATCCGGATAACTGGGTTGAGCTATAGGATCAGGGACAGAGCCTGTTGGAACACTGACAAATTTGGCTGAAGAGGGACCTGGCCCTGCCCCCGGACTGCTCAGACCCCGGGGGTGCTGAGGCCCACCTGTGCATGGGTCACGTCATGGGAGCTCGGCCGGCTCTGGCATCTGCACATCACTCCAGGCCAAGCGGCTGGGCAAGCAAAGCTCTTTGGGTCTGATTCCACTTAAAAGGCGTCCGCTGGGCACGTTTAGGTGAGAGCAGCAGGCTGGAGGGGCTGGGAACTGCAGAACACTAGGGATGCTGGAGAGGGGCAGAGGATGAAAAATTATGGCTGATTTCATGCCCTCAAGCTGTCTGGAGCGGCAGGGAAATCTGTTAGCTTTCATTCAAGAGAGGATTGCTAGCAGGGTGCTGGAGAGGCCAATGCTGGGTTAATTGCTGTTTCCTTGTTTATTTAGTTAATTGGTTGGGTGCTGGAGAAGGAGGAAAAGGCAACCATGGGCTGTGCGTCTGCAAAGAGCAGGGCTGGCTGGCACTGTGCTCCTGGCCGTCGGCTGAGGGACCTGTGCCTCCCACTGGCTTGGCTTACCGCGGTTCTCCCTATTTTCTGAGAGTGGCCATGGATTAATGACGATAGTTAATAAATCTTGCTGATTGTCCAGCGATCCCACCAGCTGCGGGGGCTGGAGGTGGGGATTGCTATGGGAGCAATTGCCATAGCTCCAGCACATGGATGCCTGGGGGTAGACGAACGGGGATGGGACTTCATGGATCAGCACGATCCAGTACCCATGGGGAGCCTGGGGTGCTGCTCACAGCCCTTCCTGCCAGATCTGGGTTTGCACCTGGCAAGGGGCATTTCTGGGTTTAAATCCTGTTTGTGGGGTGCTTGTGGTACCCTGCAGGAGAGGACCAGCTGTGATGGTCACAGGTGGGTTTGCTTGGACAAAGCCCAGCACTGACCATCACCCCAGGACATGACCCAGGAGCAGTCCTGTGCTGAGTAGAGGGTGCGGGGCCCCAGTGGGACTCTTCACGCTCTGCAGAGCTCTCTTCCTCTCTTCTTGCTCATTCTCCAGAGCTGAGCCACTCATGAACTTTTGATGGGAGAACCTAGATTTGAATTTAAACTTAATTTTTCATCTGACCTGATTAAAGCACTGCTCATGCTGCCTGCCTTGCATTTTGTTTATTCATTTCATCATATTCTGCTGGGCACTGCATTGTCTTAATTTAGCGGCAGAGCTGCCCCTGAGCTGGGCAGCCTGGCTGCTGGGGAGCATCATCCCAGCACTGGTCCCACTCCTTGCCAGGGTAAGGTCCTGTTCTCATTTTCTTTAAAACCTATGAAGGTCTGATCCCTGGTTTTATTACTAGTGTGAGGGAGGGAATAACATCTTACTGTCTCACAGAAAGAGCAGGAGGATGGGATCTGCAAAGGTTCTGAGGACCAAAAACTCCCTGGAGGAATGGTAGGCTTGTTGTTTCATTATGGGAGGGGAAGATCAGGTTCAGGCAGGACAAGTGCCGGTCCCAGGTGATGCTGGCTCACAGCTGTAGCAGGGAGCCAAAGGAGGGTGCTCAACAGTGCTTCTGACTGCCAAGGGGCAACAGCAAAAGGGAAGGACTGTGCAATCTTCCCTCCAGGACTCTCCTGATCCTCCTTCTATGTGGCTTTTGGGGTAGGACCTGCTGAACTGTGCAGCCATGTCCAGGCCTGGACAAGGGAAGCGTGAGCAGCAATCGACTTCTGACCACCAAAAAACCCCAGAAGAAAGAAATGGGGTGACAGGTGATGCTCATGGCGTGAGGTGTGTCTCCCCAAATCTGCCAAAACCTCCCCAAATCTGGGCTGCCCTGCCCAGAGCCTGTGCAACAGGGAAGAGGCAAGAGGTCTGGTTTAGCTGCTGTTTGGAGGTGTTAGAGCTTATTCTATCAAAATGTATTATTTTTTTTTTTCCACTGAAGCATAATGCGGAAAAATATTTGCTGCGTCCTTAGATGGATGATTAATGACCAGGCAAAATGGGTCTGTCAGAGGGAAGGACCCTGTGCTGCCTCGTTGCTCCGTGCATCACGGCGCTGACAACCAGGGCTTTGGTCCAAGTGACAGCCTGAGACAGAGCTGGTAGGGCTGCTTCAGAAGCAGGAGGAATAAAAAGAACATTTTCAGTTTGTATTAGTTCTTCATTCACATCCTTCTCAAAGCTTAGCAGCTGCAATCTACCAAATATAAAAACATCCCTACGGTTTCCTTAGCTGATCAGGCAAAGAAAATGGCCCAAGGAACCAGGTGGGTAGTCCTGGTATCTTTCTGTCTGTCTAACGTAGCCCAGGGTTTACCTAGCACCCATCCAAAGCTGGACCAGCTCTTAGTGTATCCCACGACGCTTCTTCAGGGTGGCTCCATCAAAACCAGACACAAAGAGGGGTTCTTTTCATGGAGTTTTGCTCAGGCACTTTTAGTGTAAGGTGCTGTAATACCTACCTGCACCGCTGTAGGAAGAAACCTGTAGCTGTCCCTATGGGAAGGCTTGGGAGGTGGGAGAGCAGGAGGAAGATTGCTGCA
Organism: Eurypyga helias; assembly: GCF_000690775.1. Classification (NCBI taxonomy): domain Eukaryota; kingdom Metazoa; phylum Chordata; class Aves; order Eurypygiformes; family Eurypygidae; genus Eurypyga; species Eurypyga helias. The sequence continues at coordinate 38,948 of NW_010223755.1, read as the reverse complement.
AAAGCCTTCAGATTCTTGATCCTGTTTCCAAAGGGTTTATTGTAGGGTTGTGCTGCTTCTGCAGAAGTGTATCTATGCATGCAGATGGTTTGAGAACCCACAAAAGGGGGTTGAGGACATATTCCTTGCTAAATTTGATGTTGCAGGTGTCTTTAAGAATGCAATGACTTAAACTGTGAGTGCAGTAAGGGTGTTGGATGCCTCTTGCAAGCTACAGCAGCTCCGTGCACCACGCTTGCATGCCTTGGGCATGCACTGCTGACGGTCACCCAGCACACACCGTGTGCTGGATTTAGTAGGGACAGGGTTAATTTTCTTCACACTAGCTGTTATGGGGCTGTTTTGGATTTGCCCTGAGGAGAGCACTGATAACACTGGTGGTTTTTAGCTGGTGCTAAGAAGGGTTTGTACCCATTCAAGGACTTTTCAGCTTCTAATACGGCAGCTGTGTTCCCAGCTCGCTCACTACAAGCAGTGTGGGGGGACACACAGCTCAGACAGCTGACCCCAACTGACCGAAGGAGGATTTCATTCTGTAGCACGTCATGCTCAGTGTATGGGCTGGGGGGCCATAGTTCAGTTGTGCGTCAGTTAGTGAGTTGGTGGGTTGGTTGGCTTTCCTGGTCGTGCTGTTGCTCGTGGGGCTCACTCAGAGTCTGCTGCGATTGCTCTCAGGCTCCGGCTCTCAGGCTCCCTGGCTCTGATTCTCACTTCTCTGGACCTTGCTATGCATCGGTTGGCGGGTGGTGAGCAATTGTATCAATATGTTTTATTTTCCATTACATATGATTATTAGTGGTATTGTTAATATTATTAGTATCACTATTTCATTAATTATGTTGTTATTAAATTGTTCTTATATCACCCCATGAGCTTACTTGTCTTTTCCTCCAATTCTCCTCCAGTGGAGGAGGGGAGGAGGTGAGCGAGCGGCTCTGTGGTACTTAATTGCTAGCTGGTGTTAATCCACAACACCCCGGCAGTAGATAGAGCCCAGGATCATCAATGGCTTGCGCTCTTCTGCCTTTAGCAAAAAAGCAGATGCATGGATATATCCAAAAGGGAGGTTGCTGTAGGCAGGCTGCCTGCAAAGTAGGCCGCTACCTTCCAAAAATGGGGAAGTGGGGGAGAGGAAGAGAAAAATAAGCCAGATGAAAGCAGAGACTGTGCCAAAAGTACATTCTATTTATGATTTCACAAGGTCAACAATAATCCCCACTGCTACAAGCACATAAAAATTGATTCTTTCCTGAAGAGCTTGATGGATTCATGGTCAGGGCATTTTTTCTGATCCTGCTGCCCTCTGGACATTGCTGAAATTTATGGAGATGCTGTACGTTTCTCTGTAGAGGACAAAATAGCTTCTCGAAAAGTGAGCGAATGCTTTAAATTCAGACCGGGAAGTTGCTATAAGTAAGGGAAAAGCTTCCTCCAGCTGCTGGGCTCTATTTCCGCAGGTGAGCGGCTTTTGCTTAGCAGCCTGCCTGCCGTGGGTCGCAGGCTTGTCATCCTGCCCCACTCCTCAGTGTGGGATGATGATGCTCACCCCATGGCGCCCACACGTTTCCTCCTGTGAGCAGTCTCGCCTCCTGGCACCCCGGCAGCAATTTCCCACCCACGACCACGGCAGTGCTGAGAAGGGAGGCGGGTGCGACACAGACCCCGTGAGGCTGGAGGGTCTTGCAGTTTGTCCTAATGCTGTCACGGAAGGAAAGAAGGGGCAAGTGTTTCTAAAGCCTCCAGCTCCTCCCCCAACAATTCCCAAACAAGTTCCTCTCACTCTCAGATGCTGGATGGAAATTTCCTTCAATTTTTTTTTTAATTTTATTTTAAAAATACCCAGCTTCAACGTCCCAGCCTTTTAAACCATTTTGTTTTCCACAAGTGGCAGGAAGCTACCAAAGAAAGCACATTTATTTGTCACAGCTTCATCCCTGCAGCTATTAAATCCTCGGCCCTATTGAATTCCTGAGTAGTTTGCTGCGTAGCGATGGGGCCGTGCACAAGCGGCACAGGCAAGCCGTAATATCCCAGTAAGTGGTTTGTGCTCTTTGTAACTCACTTCTGCTTAACAAGCAGCTTTAGGTGCGCTCAAAAGACATTTCTTCGAGTCCTACTGCGTAGCTTCATCATATTGATTGCATCATAGGACATGCTGCGCACAAAGGGAAGCTAGCGATGGAGAAGTGGTGAGTTTGGGAGGTCAGGAAGGAATGGGCTGGTGGGGATGTGCAAGGAGAATAGATGACGGGCTTTTTAACAACCACGCGTGTGTTGAACAAAGCTTTTTAAAAGCTTTTCAGACAGCAGTGGGCTCCCTTCTTATAACGTGCCAGGGTTTTTTGTGCCAGAAATAGGGACACGTGGAAATGCTGCCTGCCACGCTCAGAAAGCTCTTGGTGTTCGGCCTTTCCATGTCAGTGGTGGTTCTCCAAACCACAGAGGTTAGCTTGTGGCACCAGCGAAGCTGCTCTTAGCTGGGGCTGTGCACCCCACGGTCCTGCACAGCCTGACCTGCCGTGGCCATGCAGGGCAGAAGGACCTGGTGGGTTTCCTTCATCCCTGGTGTCCATGCTGCCTCCAGCCATCCCCTTGCATTGCTGAAGAGATGTATATCCCACCTCTGTGGTAAAAGGATGGGGCAGGCAGTAAATAAGAGGAGTCATCGGTGGTCATTTGGAAAGGAGCAGAGCAGCTCACATCCAGGAGAGATGGAAAATGAAGTAGTCTGGGCAAAAGCAGAAATGTCACGTTCAGAGGTCTTGGTGGGAAATGTCGGTGTTGCTTTGAAGTAGGTTGCTGGCAGTGCTGGAGCAGCACCACTCACCTGCCAGCTCAGTGCAGGCTCCCTGTGTTGGGTAGGAGCAGCCCCCATGACGTCCCCCAGTCTGCCCTGGAGCAAGGGTCCCTTCCTGTGCCCAAGGATCCTTCAAACATGCCTTCAGCTGGAGGAAAGTAAGAAGGCTGACTCAATCCCTTCCTTGTCCCAAACTGCAGCTTTTTTGGAGAAGTTCTGAGCTTTCTCTGTGAGGGCCTTGCAGCAACACTTGCTCTGCAGCTCCCAAGCAAACACTTGCTCGGAGGCTGTTACCTTTTTTTGCAAGCTTTCCTGGCTGGCAATTGCTGCCGTGGCATTCACTGCCGTCTCCTTCCTTGCAGCAGTCCCTGCGGTGCTGAGCCCTGCAGAGCATCCCTTGCAATTGAACCACCTCCTCCACGCAGCAGATTACGCTTCTGCGTCCCCCCACCCCACCCTCCAGCTTGGGGAGCTCAAACCAGGATTACGAAGCAGCAGCTACAGGGAAACACCACTGACCCCCAGCCAGCCTTGGGCATTAAAATCCAGTGGTTTTTCATTCCCTGGTATCTTCCCTGCAGTGCCTTTGCTCGTAACAAACCCTTCAGAAATCCCACACAAATCCTTTAGAATAAAGCTGCTTTCTGAAGGCGTTTTGGTCAACATTGGATGCAGCCTGGTGATGTCTGCTGTGGTTCCCAGCACCAAAAAATCCCCATGTTTTCATCTGCCTTCGAGGAGGAGCTCTTGCAGCGGTGAGCAGTCATTGTGAATTTGGCTCTGCGCTCCTCGCCAGGCTTGCAGACCGGCTCTTGTTCCCGATTTAACCTCCTCCTCCTTCCTACAGCGGGTAAACAGAAAAGCTATTTTCTCCTTCACCTCCAGCCCCGGTCCCTGGGCTCCGGCTGCCAGATGGCAGCGAGCAAAGGCTTTTCTGCTCATCTCTCCTGCCAGCGTGTCCCGGCCGCGTGGCTGCAGACGGAGCAGCTTTCCTGTCCGTCTCCCAGTGCTTTGTACTGTCCGCAGCAGGAACCCACGGGGCTCAGGGCGCTGCCTGTGTATAAGCCGCGTCCTTTGCAGGTGTGAAATGAGAGACGAGGAGTGCCGGGTGGAAGGCAAAAGGTGCGTGTAAACGTGCTGCTTCCCATGTGATGCAGCCAGGGTGCTTCTCTGCGTGGTTGCGGCTGTTGTTCATCCCCCTTCGCTTTTTTCCCATGTCTTTTGATGGGTGTTAAAAGCAGTCTGGCCTTGGAAGGCATGCTGCATGCAGCTTTTATAGGTGGCTATAAGTTATCTGCAGGAGCCCTAATATGAATGTTTTCTGCTGGCAAATGCTCTTTTTTTCATCTTCTTTGAGGCTGTGTGGATTCATGGTATTTTTCATGACCGGGAAAGCTCAGCCTGGGCTGAGGAGCAGCCAGGAGTCGTGGCAGGGCAGCTTCTGGCCCTGACATCGCTGCCCTTGGGAAGGCAGGAGACACCTGAGCTCTCCTGCCCTGCTTTGCTGTCTGCCCTGCCTGTCACCTCCCCCTCAGGCTGAGCTCCCTGGCTGTGGCCAGCTCTGCAGGGATGCCCATGTCACCCAGATCCACAAAGGGACATCGGTTCAGGAATCATGGTGACACCCAGGATGTGGAAATCTGTATCCCTTTGGGTTATTTCCTTCTGGAAATAATTTTCCCATGGAGCAAGGCCAGCGCCTGCTCTTGTTTTATTTACTTCAGATTTGAACATTTGTTTTCAAACTGGGAAATAGGGGAAAAGTGTCCTGCTGCATGATGGAGGGGGACTGATAGACCCCAGACCAGGGGTTGCTCAGGAAATACAGTGAATATCATCACACCCAGCACCCACCTCATGCTCTGCAAGCAGCAGAGGAGCTGGTCCCTCTGCTGCAGAGAGGATGAGGGGCCCTTCCATGCTGTTTTCCCAGTTCCTAATGAAAGCTGGGATGCTACAAGAGGCAGGGACAGTGCCTGTGGCTGTTCACAAGGTACTGGTCAGGCAACCCTCACAGGATCCCAAGCCTGGGGGCAGGGACCCATCACAGGAGGAAAAACAAAATCATGTCTGTGTCAAAAGCAAGAGCTGAATCTGCTCTGCTGATTTCCCAAGTGAGACCTCTGCCAATGTTTAAGAAGGATAAATGAGATGACCTGGATAATTACAGGCCTGTCAGCTCCACTTTGATCCCGAACAAACTGATGGAGTGGCTGATGTGGGAACTGATTAATAAAGAATCAAAAGAGAATACCACCAGTAAATGCAAGTAAAGATGTCTATCAACAGGTTAAAGGCAGTAGATTTTGCAGAAACAGCTTTTTGTTGCAAAGATGGCTGGTTTGGACAGAGTGGGTTTGCACAAAGTATTTGACTTGGATGAAAGAGTAAGAAACCAGAGCAAGACCAGCCCAGCAGGACACAGGACTTTGTGCCATGCTGCTGGATATCACCGTGGGGCGTGAGGTCCCTGCACTCCCTCGGGCAGTGGGTGGGCTTTGATGGACAGGCAGCACTGCTGGTACCCCGTCCCCACAGTTAAACCTGTGTTCCGCTGCCTACAGAGCACCCGTTGTCTCCATCCTGCCCCAGCATAGCCCACTGTGCCCCTCTGTGACAAGCAAAGCACCAAGCACCTCTCCAGCATCCCAGCAGGGCTGTGCCCTCCCGCTCACACACGGATCCAGCACAGACTGCTGTGGGGTGACCAGGGAAGGGAAACACCACCAAGATGTGTGTCTGCCCCGTTCCCCAGAGTTGTGTCTCCACACGTTCTTGTGGCCTCCTCGCAGGTTCTCAGCTGGGAAGGGGTGTCAGCATCCGTGCAGGATCCGTCCCCATGCTGGCTGCAGTACTTGCCTCTTTTTCCAGTTGCCATAGGAACAGACGAAGGCCTCTAAAGCATCGCAGTGGGGTGTGAGTCTAGGTCATGCTGTGGAGCAGGCAACCATTTTATAGTGATAATAAATTCAGGGAATTGGGAATTTGGCCAAAGTAGCACACAAGAAAAGGACTTGAAAAGGCAGCATAGAGATGAATGAACAAAAATAATTTTATGACAAATGACCATACTTTGTGCTAGACCTAACTGAAATCCTTCTCTGGAGTTCAGGCAAAAGGGTCTGGGAACACAGATTGTAAGGAATGATTTGTCCCTGAAGCATGAATACAGAAAGGCAAAGCCAGCACCTGGATGTGTTTAGGGACTAATGGATTTCAAAAACCTTCATTATCTTCAGTCACTGCAATGTCTAGATGTGAATTACTGCTGGCCAGAGATTTACCATCCCTCTATTTGCATGACAGGAACCGGAGAGGCACCAAATCATCGGAGATGAGAGCCGGCCAGGCAGAGACAACGCTCGGAAGGTCACTGACAACCTGCGGGAAATGGCTGCACAGCGGATGGAGGCAGATGGCGTGCTGGAGCTCCGCAGATCTGTGCCAACCTGGAGACCCTGAAGGTCTCCACAGAGCTTCTCCACAGTCTGAGAAGTCCGCTGGGATCTTGGGGATCTCCTGCGTTGGCTGGTGTGGGCAGGAGGCTGATTTCTGGAGCTCTCACCCATGTGTTGGTGCTTGGCTGATCCTTTCCTGCGTCGTGGCGTGGAGGTGCTCGCCTGCTCCAGCAGCTGAGGACACCAGCCCGACACACTGCTTGGGCTCCTCACCTCCAGGGGAAACTCTGTTTACTGCCCGATCTGCACACCGTGCAGCACCTTTCCTGTGCATTTTCCCTGTCCGGTGAAGCAAACTCTTTGCCGAAATGCTCTCAGCTAAGAGGCCATCCCAGGGGACTCCGTCTGTGTTAACACATCGGGTTTCTATGGTTTGGTGGCAGGAAAACACGTGGGCAGAAGGTGTGGGAGGTGGTGGCAGGTGGTTGACTAGATCTGGCACCCATTGCAGCTGTGTCCTCACATGCCCTCGTGGGTTTGGGGGTGGGGCGTGAAAAATGGGTAAATATGAAATATTAGGCAATCTTTGTGTTTTCCCAGCCCTCAGAGCACTACCAAAGCAGGTAGAGCTGTGGGTCGATGCAGGCTCACTGTTTGCCCTGGCCTGGAGCTGCTGGCATGGCACAGCAAGCTCCATGAAGCCCACACAGATGTCCCTGTCCCCAGACTGTGCTCCATCCTTTCCCTAATTGTGCTGAGATTTGAAATGCAATTTGTCTTGCCGTGTCCTGTTGGCTTCAAGAAGCAGAATTTCTCATGCTGATTTAATCACCTCATTATGTCAAACAAGTTAGAGTTATTTTGAGGATGGCTAATAGGTGCCAATTTGTACCCCTTGGCAGCATGAGGTCCGTGCTTGGCCTCAGTGCTCGTTTTTTGGCGAGACAAAGAAAGCCTCGAGCTGGTGCTTTGTCTGGTAGACAGGGCTCACCCGGGACCTGGGACATCTGGTGCTGGTGCTTTGCAAACACCTTCCTCGACACCCCTTGCTTTCAGCTTACACCTGGTGTGGTTTAACAGGGTGGGGGTAGGATCTCGGAAATCACTGAGCTGGGAGGTGGCCAGAGCTCAAGTCAGGCAGGCACCAAAAATTGTGGCAGCTTGATGCCTGCTGCCTGTTCCTCAGGCAGGGAACTGGCTGTGGGGTCTGTACCTCTGCCAGGGCTGAGTCCTGTTCAAGGCTGGGCCATGCAAAGGTGCCTCTCACCCCTCCCAGAGGCCAAATCTCTACTTGTGTGCTCCAGCAGAAGGAATTACACTATCCTGGTCCTTCTGTCATCCCATTCCCAGCAAAGAGCATCTCCTGCAGCCTTGGCTACAGGGCAGCTTCCCTGGTGCTGGCTCAAGGCATCTCCTCTCTCTTCTGGGGGCAGGAGGGTGATGGGGAGAGGGGATGAAAGCCTGTAGCATTTGATGACGAGTATGAAAGATGCTCAGGTCTCATTTTGGTGGGGACCAGGCAGGCACAGTCCCACCTGCAGGCAGCAGGCTTCAGACGGGGGGCTTCAAACTGGCTGTGACTTTGCTGCCTCCCCCACGCCCCTCAGTCAGCACTGCACCCTGCGGGTAGGCAGTGGGTCTCCTAGGGATGGGTGGCCTTGTCCCTCCCATGGTCCCAAGACAGGGAGGGTCTGACATGGTGCAGCCTGGTGTTCTCCTCCTGTGCCAGCCAGGTACAGCAGATGCTCATCGCTGGGAGCCAGCCTGGCTACTGGCACGTGGTTGCTCCTCCCAGAGGACATGGTGGCATTTTTAGCATTTCTGTCTCTAGCAAGGACTCAGAGGGACCCCCTGCATGACACACTCAGGGGTTGCCTCTCCTTCAGAACCAGCACTCTGCCGATGCTCTTTTTGGTCTCAGCCATCAGCTGCTGCAGGGTCCAAAGCGCAGGGGGGACCACAGGGCCGTGCCGGCCAGCAGCGACGGGGCACTGCGCAGCCGTCCCCAGCTGAGGCTTGGGGGTACCTGTTCCATGGATGGAGTAATCCATGCCAAGACACGAGGCTGCACGTGTTGGTAGGGGAGCAGAAGTGAACCCAGCTTCCAAAGCAGATGCGCTTGGGCATTCCAGCCCTGGGATGTCACAGCTGGGTGACGATGGCAGATGCCTCTTGGAAGCCTCCCACCTCTCCCAAGCGGATGCTGCTAGCACCCAAGTAAATATCCAAGTAAAAACCCAACCAGGTACATACATAGGGTGTTCCATGCTGCTTGCATCCAAGCCCTTTCCTTTGGATAGCAGTGGGGAAGGGGAATGTTTGCTCTAGTCCAGGTTTTTCTTAGTTCCAGAAAGCCTCTCCAGCTGCACAGAAAGTCTGCTGCTATTTTGAGGTCTCTTTCCTTCCCCACCATCCCCAGAGGCTCCTTGCTGAGCAGTGGAATAGAAAATGACAGATTATTGCTACATCTTGCTGAGCCTCTCTCTTTCATAGGAAAGAAAGATGGTCTGGTTTGCTTGGGAGCAGCGGTGTGCTTTGGAAGCGAGTCAGAGCGAGAAATGCCAGGAAAGAATTGGATTTTTTTCTGAGTTGGATTTTTTTCCCAGGATGCTGCCATAGCCAGTGGGAAGCTGCACTGCCATGTCCCTGCACATCCTCTGGGCTGTCCCAGGCCCTGCTAAAATCCAAAATCATCTCCTCAGACAACTCCCCATCCCCTCCAAAAAGGCTATGTTTCCTCAAGAGCAGTGTGGAGGACGACGAGAGCCTGGCATGGTTAGCAGATGGGACGCTGCTGTGGGGTTGACACGTCTCCTGCCCCTCCTCAACCTGTCCCGTTTGTAGGACGCGTACCTGGGGGGGTTCCCTGTTAACACTTTCCTATAAAACTTGCATATCCTTCCCATATAAAACTTGAGAGGGGATGGATTTGGTGGCTGTTGGGTGCCGGGACCCCATCTCCCCACTCTGTGGCTGTGGACAACCCCTTGTGCCTGGAACACCATGGGATGTGTATCGAAACACAGCATCAACCATCACACTGCTTCTTTTCTGATACCCCTGGCTCTCCCTAAATCCCCATCTTTTTTCCTTGACCTGTGCTGTCAGGAGCGACTTTGGAACAAGCGTATTTCCAAGCGTGCAGTGTTGGACAGAGCCAGGGCTGGGAAAGGTTCAACCACCCTGGGCAGCTCTTGGCACTTGTAATTTAAGTTTTTTAAGCCATGAGCGCTCAGAATGAGACTTACAGCTGCAGTTGTGGTGAGATTTGGTGGGTCCCCTGCCACCATCCCACCATGTCCCACCACATCCCACTGCATCCTGCTGCATTCCAGGGCCGCCCCCCACCCTTCTCCACCCCTTCCCAGGGTAGAAGGAGCTTTAAAGCTGAAGACTTCTGAGATGATTTATTTCAGCCACCCATTTTAATCATGATTTCAATTAGCAAAGCAGAAAGCTTGGTTTAAATGATCAGCTTTAATCTTGTTTCTCATTTGTACATATTATTTATTTTGTTAACTCAATTCTTCTTGGGTGCTAACCACTCATCTGCAGGTTAACTTCTTTTACAGCTCCTTTTTTTCCCTAAGCAGAAAAAACCACTTTATGCAAGGTTACTTAAGCAATTATGTCATTTAATGTATATTTATGGCAATTCTTCGTGTTTGCATTTTATTATAATATAGGGAATGATGCATTTCTTTTTTATGAGATGATTATTAATTTTGGACTCATAACATATGCCATGATCCATTCAGATGGAAATTGGTTTTCAATTTGAGATGCCCAAAAACCAGCATAAAAATGTTTTCTATTAGTTAAATAGTGCTAGCTACAGACAACAAAAAAAAAAAAAAAAAAAAAAAAAAGGCAACTTATCTGAGCATGTATTTAAAACTGATTTCTAAGCAAGTTAAGTACTATTTGCAATGAGGGGTCTGAGAGCTTCGTTCTCATTTTTCATACTCTTTAGGGTTTTAAAATTGATATATTACTTAGGTTTTATTCACAGGCAGGAAAAGGCCAATGAGCTTTTCCATTTTTTCTCATCCGAAATTCCTCACTTTCACAATAACTAAATTAGTGGGAAATGTCGATGCAGAGAGGTATTTATTTTGCCTGCATTTCCGGAGGGTAGCGATGTTGGCAGGTGCTGGATCCAGCCCTTCAGCCAGAGCCTTCCAACGCTTCAGTGGTTTTAGAGCTTCTTTATAGAGCTGACAGCAACCATGTGCTGCTTAACATTTTTATACAAGCTACTGAAATTACAGTAGGTTAGGTATCAAACATACACTTCTCTGTTTTTAATAGCAAATTGTACTTAAGGTAAAGAGAAACTGGTCTGAAACTAGAAATGCTCCAAAAATAAAGGCGGAAACCCAACACAGGAGAGCAGGTAGGGAGCATTTCAGCCCCTAGTCTTTCCAGACATAGAAATTATTGTTATTATTACTATTTGCTTTGCTGCAGCACTGAGTCCAGTCCATAATTTCTCTTTCTCCTTCCTAGGAAGGGAAATTTTTCCCTATTTGCAGGTAGAACCTGACAGTAATTGGCCACTGCTGCCTGGCTGGTGTTTTCACTTTAACAATACCATACAAAATAAATGGCCCCGTGTTGTTATCAACAGCTTTCTGCACACTGGGTCTGGCATGGGTTATATTATTTCATGGAAAAGAATTCTGCGGTTCGCCCTAATAAAAATACATTATTAGCATCGTGCTAATAAAAACATCCTCTGAGTGGGTAAGCTCTCCTCTTTTTGAAGAGGCTGTACCAGTTTTCTGGGCACATCCTGTAGCCTTGCTCCTAAAGGGCAGTGATGTGGGAAAGGAGGTCCTGGTGCCATGGCTTCATCGGGCACCTTGGGTGCGGAGGAATTACGTGGTATTTCCATGGATCATGTCTCCTGAGAGCTCAGGGGTGCCAGAGGACCAGCCCTCATCCCCATCTCAACCTGGGGATGTTTTGGGAGCTCCTCGTTGGTCTGGCTGCAGATACACCATCTGTCTTCATGCCTAGGCATCGCTCACACTGCAAAAAATTAATAATAAAAAAGGCGAAATAAAGAAAACAGGAAAACAAGGCACTTCTGTGCTTTCAATTCTCCAGCAATTGGCAACAATTTAATGTGTATATATCAGTAACGCTGTTTTACGAGCTCCAGTCCCACTGGCATAATTTTTTTAAAATCCCTTTTCCAGTGTAATTGCTGTTTGTTTTGTCATTTCTCAGTGGACAATTACAGTTCAAAAACAAGAGTGCCTTTGAAGATCGCACGCGGCGTATGCAGGCTTTATTAACACACTATTAATACACTATCGAAACGCACTTGAACTCTACCTGCCTGAGGCCTGAGACATAAATTCCAGCTTTGCAAAGCAATCGTTATTTGATCTATTTAAAATACTCCCAGTATTAGCCTGGTCTCCTGGATACAATTCAACGTCAGCAGTTTGGAAGGCTGAAATATCTCCCTCCATTACTTGGTCATTTGAAAAAAATCCAAAGCGGCAAAGAATAATCCTTTTTATTTTTGGGGGAGGGAAAGGAAGAGACAAACCTGTCCCCGGTGCGACCATGACCAGACACCCTGCCTGGCTTGTCCCAGGATGGGGTGATTTTCCTGCATCTGCTATTGGGAATAAACTCAGAGGAAGAATAGAAAGAGACTGCAATTCAAACAAGGAGCTCTCCAGGCAAGAGCAGCCAGGGTCACCCCACCAAGTCCATCAGGCATCTGGTGCCTTTGTGAGTGTATCGGGAGACTTTCCAAGCCCTGCAGGTGCCCTGTCTCAAAAGTAATGAGAGCTGTTAAAAACAAGGAAAAAAGCAAGTTCCTGGATAGCTTTGTTTTGCCATTTCTACTGTAAGGGAGCACAGCTGCCCTGGTAAATCAGCGTTTGTGGTGCTCATCGACCATCCATCCATCCATCCATCTGTCCATCCATCCATCCATGCATGCCATACTTAGGTGTTTAATTGCTCATCAGGAGTGTTCTTCCTTAATTACTATTATTCATCAGTCATGAATAAACCTGTTTGCTGAGAGTTAGGGCTGCTGCAAGACCTGGGGAAGCACCTGCAGGTGCTCAGCCTCTCTGCTGCATCATGGCTCGCTGTGCCCTGTCCCGTGTCCCATCCTGCTGCTTCCCATTCCACTTCCTCCTGTTCTGCTGCATCACATCCTGCTGATCCCATCCCACTGCATCCATTACGCTGACCCCATCCCATCACATCCTGCCTTGCCAAGAGGGGAGACAGCCCTAGAGCAGGCAGGGGTTTGCCTGAGGCCGTTGGAGCTGGCAGTGGTGGAGGTACCAAGCAAGCGACTTGGGAGCAGGGTTAGTGGTGGGCTACATCTGTGGGAGATGCTGGGCTGGGACATGAGGCTGCTCCATCCCTCCAGGAGAGCTTGGGCGTAACGGGGCAGCAGTGCAGTGGTTTAATGCATGTGTAGGTACAAACTTTTGGCCGCTTTTCTGTTATTTCCAATACACTCCTGTTACAGGATGAAAACCTGGTGCCTGGAGCCCCAGCAAACCCCTCCATCACCACCCAGCTTTGCCGGGCAGGGTGAGGAGTTTGCAGCAAGTGACTGAAAAGGCTGGATGGAAAAAGAAGGGAGAAGGGAGCAGCTTGAAACAGCTGCCATTAAGCCATTCTTTTAAATCTAAAAAAGCTTCCTCTAGTCAACCTGACAAGGCTTAAGAGACTGTGTCTAGCAGGGAGGAAAGCAGCCCTGGAATTACAGTGCAGTAATTGCTTGGTACTTAAAGTCCAGGTCTAGAAGATCTCCGAGTAATAACTCATTGGAAAGATATTGAGCTCTCATCACAAAGTGGAAATATGGTCTCTAAACAGGCAGCTAATGGCATGTCATTTATCTGATGGCAAATCACCCACGTTCATTACTCTCTACAGCACAGCCAGGAAGAGAAATACAAAATTAGCTGAAGGAGAGAGGGAAGGGGGAAAGGACACATTTCCCTCCAGTCGTTCTCCAAGAGTGGCTCCTGAAATCTGTGCAGCAGCTATTTTCACCCAGGACAGCTGCCAGCGTGACCCGGCCAGGAAAAAACACTTTATGTGCAATCTTCCTCCCTGGAGACAACAAAAATATTTTCCATTATTATTTTCACACTATTCACAGTTCTTGTTGAGAAAATCCTTAACATTCATCAAGGAAAACCTAGGGCTGGTGGAAGTTTTATTGTTCTTTTTCATCTTTGCCAAAGCTGCGGCTCCAGGGGTGAACAAAGACCAGATTCTCTTTTGTTCCTTTCCAGCTCCTGAGTGTCACTGCATCGAGGTCTTGAATGTCTTACAGCTTCCTCTGCTTTATATCTTCCTTCCTCTCAGTTTCTTTTGCTCTCTTCCAGCTATTTCTGGTAGCGGAAATGGCTTTCTGGCTACCAAATAGTGAGCTGGGTCCCAGACGGAGAGGGATTGGTCTGCAGGAGATGCTGGGTGAGCCTCAGGAAGGCACACCCCAGCTGGGCACCCCAAGAAAACAACCACAGTCTTTCATCCATCGTCCTTGATATAAACATAAATCTCATTTCCCACCTGAGTTTCATACGAATTGGGGTGTTCCTTTGCAGTCCCAAGTCGTGGCGAGGTGTCTGAGGCAGATGGGGAGGAGGAAGAACCTGCAAGGGATTTAAAAGCCGTCAGTGATGGAGACACTGGGACTGACACACTGTGGACACATCTCCTTCTACCTCAAGGCAATGCTTTGAGTTGAAATGTAGCTGATCTCACTGGCTGATTCCGAAATATCCTCATTTGTGTCACCAGCTGCTGCTGAAATGCCTGAAGGACTGACCCCTGCTCAACACCTGTAAATGATCCATCCCCCCACACAGCAGCCCCCGAGGATTGCAGAGTGTTTGCAGGGTGCACGTGCCGAAATAAAAAACCTGCTAATTATAGTTTGCATTTCTTTGCAAAACAGAGTAAGTGCCTACGTAGAAAGGGGCTCCTCCATCAATTAATTATCCTTCATCTTGGGCTTAATGGAGGAAGACTGGGAAAAAGCAGTTGCACTTCTTAACGCTTGATTTGCCCTTTCTAGGAAATCAGAGGGACTCAGTGGGTTGGGGTATGTTTGGGTGAGGCTGCTGTTGATTTTTCCTCCTGTTTTCTGTTGGCCAAGGGGAAGTTACAAAACATTGAAATAACCTTGATTTTCTTGGAGGGGAGACACGTTGCTGCAAAGAGTACTGTTTCCTTTCAGCACAACTAAGAGAATGATCTAGAAACCATGTGAAATCTTATTTATGGTTAGTCATGGGCAAATCATATCCAAGTTACTGTTTCATTCTTACTACAGGTTGGAACTTTGTCATTTTAATATGACTGGAGATCCTGCAGCAGTCCTGAGCCATCACCAGCTGGTGCCAGGGCCAAATCCCTGGTGGGACTTTCCCTCGGTGGCAGCTCAGCCCAGAACCTCTCTATAACCCTCTAATTCATCTGATTGTCTGCCTGGAAAAAACCCAAACAGCTCAAGGCAGGGAGGGGAGACACTTTTTTCTTCCTTTTCTTGGCCACCATCTATTTTTGGAAGGTGGCTAGGCAGCATTGATGGTATTTTCTGCTTTTCAGCCCCCTTCTCAGCTTCCCAAACAACTGTCCTCTCCTTCCCCTGGGACAGATGCATTTTAGTGATGGACAGAAGATCTTGGGGTCCAGAGATGGGAATTAATAAATTAGTTAATAAATTAATACACCTGGGAACAGGTTCAACAGTCTTATTCTTGGAGACCTTCCTAACAGGGCTGGTTGCTGGCAGAAGTCCTGCCCGACTCAAGTCACCACCAAATGTGGCCATGAAATTCCACCTGGCACCAGCCAAGTTGCCCCAGGGGGTTCAGCACGCCACAGCAGAGACCAAGCTTCACCCCAATCTCAGAATTTCCTGCAACAATTCTTGATCATCTAGGGCTGGCCAAGGCTGGAGCTTAAGTCACATCAGCAATCGGGTGCACAGGCAGCCGGACAGCCCAGACCCTTGTGAACCGCCACGGAAGGCAGAGGCTGCATCCCCTCTGCCCAGAGGTTGAGACGGGCTGGGTTCACAAAGGGAGCAATAATTTGCAGAAGGTCTGCCAAGGATAAATCACTCATAACTGGGAAGTTGATAATAACAGAAGCCTCTGGGGAAATCTGTACTGCGGAATAGTGGATTTTCTTTTTCTTTTTTTATTCACTTGAAGTCACTTAATGAACCCTCATATTGAAATCTTCAGAAAGACTCACCTTGGAGGGTATAGGAAATATTGATAAATAGTGCTTGGCACTTCTGAGCCTCTCAGCAAGTGGCACAAACACTGTCACAGCAGTTGGACGAGGTGCCTCCCTATGGCTCTTCCTACCTGTGGGGTGCAGGCATGGTCCAGCCAGAGGTCAGCATCCCCTGGCCCAGCCCTCTGCTCGCGTTCCCCTGCATCCCTTGCCAGAGTCTAATCC
>NW_010223755.1:0-23248 GCF_000690775.1 Eurypyga helias | reverse complement strand
GAGGAGCCGTTATCTCCGCAAAAAAGACTTATTTAATCCAAAACTTTCCCAAGAAGCAATATATTAGCTGTGAAGCAGCTTCCACACTTTATTTGCCAGTAATTTACAGCCCACACTGCGAGACAGTGTAATATTTGCAAGCAATTAAACAGAGGATGACTCAACAACAACCACCTCGGGTCAGACTGTCAAGTGTTCATCGTTCATAATTAAGAAGGGATTTGAGGAAGCAGCGGCTGCTGCCCTGCTTCCCGGGCACCTCTCTGGCCCAGCAGCTCCCGCAGTCTGGCCTCCAGGCCTCCTCCCTGTGCAGGCAGGTTCGCCACTGGAGGAAGAGAAGGTATTTCGAGACGAGGAATAGTGTCAAGGAGCATTAAGGAAAAATACCTGATAATAAGTAAAAGGGGCGTCTTTGAATGCTGTCTGGGACAGCTTCAGCCAAGCCTTGCAAGCTGCAGCCCTTCACGTGGCGTATAATGGGGTGTGCTGGGGCTGGCAGAAGGGTGACCAATGCAGAGGGAGGTTTTCATTAAATCCTGCAGGCAGCTGCCCTCTCCTAGCAGCTCGTTGCCTCTGGCCGTCCTGCCCGCTGTCTTCCAACCCAGACGACAAGGCCAGGCTCAGCTGCAGGCAATACCAAGAACCTCTTTTAAACCTGACTGAAGACTGAGCAGAGCAAACCCCTGGATTGTTCAAGCCCCGCCAGGAATGAAATAGGGATGATCCAGCATGAGGCAGGACAGGGCAGATGGCTCTAAGCAAGCAGTGTCCGGTGCTCACGAGCCAGACTGTGCCCTAGCCCTCCTGCCGCTGGGGTCCTGCTGTCAGAGCTCAGCATCTTCCCATGAAGGAAAGGTACAAGACTTGGATTTACATCTCTCTGCAGAGATTCCCCCTGTACTTCGGACGCGTGACATGTCACTACCAACACTGACGATAACTGAGGTTAGCCTGGGGGTACAAGTTGGGAAACTGAGGCACGGCCCTTAATTGGTCACTTAACTGGTCGTGGTGTTGCCTAGCAGAGCCCATGGCAGTCCTGGCAGCATCCCTGAACGTCACCCGGGCTGGGGCCAGCCCAAGCCTCCCGAAACAATGCAGTCTGCCTGTTGGATAATATCGTGCTGGCTGGGTGGAGTGATCCCAGACTGCTCTCCTCTTCCACCCAAGGGCATATTGCACCTTCCCTCCCTGCCCATCACATCCCCCCTGACTCCTTGATCCTCCAAACAGCTCAATTTTCCCCCTCTACACCTATTCTCTGGGTTAACCTTGCTTCGGAAAACAAATCTATTTACCATCTGCTTTTTCTTGTCACCACTGGTATCAACCAAGAAATACCCTGGGTAGGGATGGGGGTCCGTAAAGGGATGGGACAGGACCAGCATGCAGGTGCCCCCCACGCCATCCCCTTGCTGCCCTGACCAGGGGGCAGCTGGCTTACAGCCAGGGGCCTGCAGGCAGGGAAGGGTTAACGGCCCCTGCCTCGCTCACAGGATAAAAGGGAGGGAAGGGGAGAAGGAGGGTTTGCCTCTCCTTTCTGTTTTGAGGAAGGAGGAGGCTAAAGAGCAGCACAGGGCTAAAGGCAGCCCCAGCCGGGCATGGCTTCCCCCAGCTCTAGCCCACGCTGCAGAGAGGCTTCAATCCTGCCGCCTTTGGTCCGGAGCCACTGCTGCCCCAGTGCCCTGAGGTACGTGGCACATGTCTGTCTCTAGAAATGTGGACAGATCAGAGCATCCGGGGTTATGCCTACTGCTTGGCTCTGGTGGGGGCCTCCTTCTCTCTTCTTGGCTGCCAAAATTGTACTTCAGCGTGTGCAGGACCCAAGCCAGGCTGCCAGTGGCTAAAACAGGGGCTGTTTTGGGAGCAGGGATGGGGCAACACAAGAAGCCACCTCCCCTCTGCCATGGGACAGGCAGTGGGACTTGAAGGGCAGGCCCTCTAACACCATCGGAGCTGCTGTAGCTAGTGTGGAAAGGAGGGGCAGCCTTTGCAAATGTGGATGCAAATTGCTGGAGAAACGTGCCCAGCATCCTTGAACCTTTGGGAGGGGGAGAGCCCTTCCCCACTCTCCGGGGACAGCCAGCAGAGCTGGGATCCCCTCCCTTGGCTGGCAGGGGATGGGGTACCCCAAGGGTCGTGCATGCCCAGGTCTGGAGGAGCAGCCAGCGATGCCACGCGAGATGACGCTGCTCCATCCTGCCCTGCACACAGGAGAAAGCAAACACACAGAGAATTAAAACCGCCTCGTTCTACCTCGTGGCCCCTGCTATAAATAAAGCAGCATCCCACAGCCAGGGATAAACCACAACGGCTGTGGAAGCGGGTACAGCTCCCTGGCTGCAGCAGACAGGCAGTGATATCGTGGCTGGCAAGGCAGGCCTGAGTGGTCACCCCTCGAGGTGACCTTGTGTCATTCCCCTCCTGGGGACCCCTGCTTTTCATCTAGCTGGTGGTCCATGGCACCTTGCCTAGCAAGTTCCAGTGATTAAAGGAGACCACAGGGCCAGTCTATATAGTAGCTGCTGAATTATCGGTTTTGCCATAAACCATTATTCATTATCTGTGTTTCGCTGGATAACCTGGACCCTGTTGAAAAAAGTGCTATTTCTTCTGCAGTCAGCTGTATTTTAATAAGTTACATTACGGTAAAACATCCCCAGAGAAAATCCAAGCATCGTTCCATTTATCAGCCATGCAAAGTTCAGAATAAAAATATTCCAAGGTGAGGTAATGTACTGTGACATTGTGCAAGTTAATTTATAAAAGAATTAACTGTTGGGGAGAGGAAGAAACTGCTTTCTCCAGCCAGCAATGGAGTGGTTCTAAAATGAAATGTATTGGTAGAAAAGCATTTCTTCCTTACAGGATGGTGGGTTTTTGACAAGTTCAGATGCTAAAAGTGCAATGAGTATAACCTGGGTTGGATGAAATTGCAGCTCCCTGGGCTGGTCAACCCAGGGAACTTTTGGTGCTGGGTAATTCCCATCAGCTTGAGAACTGCTAGTCTCTTTGTGACTGTTAATTAAGTAGCGTTAACGAGAGCTGTGGGATGACAGAGGCTCTCAAAGGCTTGCCTGGTCTATGGTATCCCTGAGGTGCTGCTCCAGGGGACTTGGAGCAGCCCTGAGGGCAGGGGAGCTCCCCAGCACCAGGGGACCTGGGGGCTTCAGGCTTCTTCCTGCCAAAGCTCCAGCCACCACACCATCCCGTGTGCTCTGAGGTCCCTGCGCACGGAGGAGCACGAGCACTTCCGTCTGTCCTTTGCTGGTGAAGGGAGCTGAGAGCTGTGGGTGCCACCTGCAAAAGGCCTGGAATGCAATCATCCCTGGAGATTCCCATGCTGTTTTCTGTGGCTATGCTTCCCTGGGTGCCCTCAGAACAGGGGATCTCTTCTGGGCGAGTCACAGCACCTCCTAAGGTTCCTCTCCCCTCCCTGGTGCAGCCCCTACTCCCACTGTACATGGCCGGAGGTGCAGACACATCCAAGATGCCTGGTTAGGGACCAGGTTTTGTGGCACCTGCCTTCACTGGTGATGTCCCCCTCAGGCTTTGGGTCCAGTGACGGACCCTGCACACCTGAGCTGCCTCTGGTGATGACTGACGGAGCCAGGAGCAACCCAGGGCTTTTATTCCAATGAATGTTCTTCCCCCTTATCTGACAGCTTTGGCCTCTGCTTTGCAAAAGCAGTGAGGAGTCTCTATGTAGTAACTATTTTTCAATATAATGATTTATAATAGATCAAGAAAATGAAACTGGAGGAAGAGAGGACCAGGCTGGGCGCTCGGGTCACCTAATGCAATCCCATCGAAGTTCCTGCTTGTTGTCAGCTATTAATTCTCCCTCTGATTCCGTCCCCAAATTACTTTCTCTAGAACTGAATCTAAATATGAAAATCAATTAAGAAGGGAACAAGTAGCTGCATCTGGGAGAGGGGAGAGGAGGCAAATATAATGACAAATCACCCGGTTCCTTTCGAGCATGCAAATTAACATTTAGAGTGTATTTTGAGGAAGGGGAGCTTGGAAATGCTGCTTCACAGAAACTGCTAGATCAATTTTCCGAGCCCCAGTGCTAGAGATTCTTCAAAGTTACCGAGGGCCCTGCCTTGGGATGAAAATACAAAAAAGACAAGAAATCAATGCTGATAATTAATTTAACAGAATCTAGCCGTTCTTTCTTCTTCCAGTCAATGCAAAGAGAAAATCATACAGTAGCTGAATTTCACATTTCCACAGAGATTGTGCTGGCACAAAATGAATAAACGATCATAAATTACTTCAAAAGCTCTGCTACGTTGTTGGAGTGGAGCTTTTTAATTAACTGGAGGAATTTGTCATCACTTTCCCCCACTGCCCTTGCAAGGGAAAGCGATTGCCATCTGATGAGCTTGTGCAGCCCAGCCCTTCCGAGATGATGCAACTCCAGATCAGAATGTGGAAGAGCTTCAAGCTGGAAAACATCGGTGCCTGTTCCCCAGCTCCTTCTTTAGGGAGATATTTTTAAAGCACCGGTTTTGCCTGGTTTAACTTGCAGCTGCACTGCAAAGCTCATGTCGCAGCCAGAATCCTGCGTGTCCTGCCGATAGGAGCTGTGTGGGTTTTTGTAGGGTTACTCTACTGGGGACAGATCTGTAGCAGGGCCTGTTGCGATAGGACAAGGTGTAATGGCCTTAAACTCAAAGAGAGTAGATTCAGGCTAGATATAAGGAAGAAATTGTTATGATGAGGGTGATGAGGCACTGGCACAGGTTGCCCAGAGAGGTGGGAGATGGATCCCTGGAAACATTCAAAGTCAGGTTGGACAGGACCCTGAACTCTAGTTGAAGGTGTCCCTACCCACCGCAGGGGAATAGGACTAGGTTGCTTTTAGAGGTCCCTTCCAACCCAAACTGCTTTTGCAGGGTTCCTAAATAGTCTGGGGTTTTGTAGGGTTGTTACATAGGGCTGGGCTCAGACCTTGGAGCAGGGGAGAGCGGGCAGAGCAGCAGCACAAGCTTTGCTCCATCCAGTGGCAGACAGGCAGAGAGGAGCTGGCTTTTAATTATTCAAAACTCATCTTCCCTCCCATTAGAAAGAAATGGGAAGTGGATGGATTTTGGTAATGAATCCCCAGTAGGGAACTGAGGTTTAAAGTAAAACCTGTCCAGTTAAACGTATCCTGTGGAAATGGATTTGATTGCTCTGATGTTCTAACTTCAATTTGGTGGCAGCGTTAGCATATCACCAGATAGAAGGGCTGTGCAGAGAATATGAAAGGTGGGAAATAAGAAAGAAGAATGGGCTCAGGCGGGTTTTGCCTTCGGTCTCAGCGTAGCATCCGTCTGGGTTTGCCTGGCTGCCCTCCTCTTGCCGAGCAGGGTTTGCCTGCAGAGCTGCCTGTGCTCCAAGCAAGGAAAAAAAAGATCGGGATTGGTTTTTCAGATCTATTTAGTGTTTAGTTTGCTGTGGCCTAAACCATGCTGAGGTGAGAGGAGGGACATGTCTGTGCAAAGCCTAGGGTGCTCGTGGAAAAGGGGCTGCGTAAAAAACAAGGCTGATGAGAGGAGTTTGCTGTTGTTGTTGTGGGCATCTGGCCCCTTGCTCCATCTGCAAATTGATCATGAACTGACTGATTTCCATGAAAATACCCCATATTTCTTGATGTAATGCAAGGGACGCTCAGCCAAGGGCAGTGGGTTTGCTGCCGGGGGGTTTCATGGCCCATCCCGGGCAGCAGCTCCCCAAAGAACCCCAAGAGCTGACGTCCCTTACCTCCAGTAATTCCCAGGTTTTGCCCACCCACCAAGGGGCAGAAACATGGAATTTTGCTCATGTATAAACAAAATGGGGTTTTCATGTTTTGTGTATGAACACAGGGATTTTCACCCCCAAGGCAGAATTCTTCTCATTGCAGCCTAGGGATGAGGGCTTATGCTTCAGATCCTGACTCACTGGTTAACTTGATAGCACCTGGGAAGAAATAACACACACTATCAAAATCTGAAGCATCTGGAGCCCAGACCAGAGGATGCCACTTGAAAACCCACAAATCCTCCAAAACAGTGATAGGAACAGTTAATTATTCAGCCTTGATGGCTCAGTCAGGAGCAGCAGCTGTCTGCCCCACACGCTCACAAACTTCCATCCTTCATGAGGACCTGGACGCTGAGATCAGACCCAGATGCTTTGCATCAAGCTGGAAAAAAAACCAAACCCAAACCAACAAAAAAAAGTCATCCCAGGCAGCTGCATCTGCTTGGTATTGAAAAGGAGAAACAAGTTCACATTGGAGTAAGGGATGGTTTCTGGAAGAGGCACGGCAGTGAGGAAAGGCTGCATTTATTATCCTTGTCATGTCTTTTATTAGTAAAAATTGTATTATGGGCATTTTTCTCTTTCTGCTTTCTCATTGTTTTTCCTTAGGTGTGGCCAGGCCCACCAGATCAATAAGGAGGCGCAGGGTGCAAACCCCATTAATTACAGCTGGAGGATTGGTACTGAGATACTGTCTTAACCGACATCTTCTGAACCCTCAGTGCTCTACCATCCCAAAACAAACCATCATCCCCAGTTCAGCAGCAGCCCGAGCCTTGCTGGCATGGGTTCAGGTGCCCCCTGATCCCAGTTGACTTGGTGCAAACCCACACAAGCTCCAGAGCCGGGTTTTGCAGCAGCAGCCCAGTGTCACTCGGAGCAGAACTGAGCCTTGCATGGGCTTTTTTTTTTTTTTCCCCAGCCCTCATTAACAAATAAATCTCTCAGCAGATGAAGTTTATGTGATGGATATTGGCCATGATCCGAGTAGGGCAGCCGATCATGTTCAATTATTTTATTAGCAAGACAAGGCTCATCGTGGTGACTCCACACGCTGGCTCCAGACAGGATGCAGCAGGTTGGGGTCAGACAGTGCTTGCTCCAGCACAGTGGCCAGTCCCATACTGCCCCCCCTCCCCAGGGCTTCTGAAGTGCATCTGCCCTCACCGCTGGGCTGGGCAGCTGCTTAAAACAAAGGAATTTCTATTTTCTCTATGTTAAACAAACAAACAAAAAGATATAGCAAGCCAGAGGATGATCAAGGGTTAAACCTTTTTTTAGGTGGTTTGGTTGCTGTGTCTGTATTTGGAGGTTTAGTCCAGTTCCTGCCCCCAGTTTTATTAACCTCAGGCCCCAGCACGTTTGTCACGGGGAAGGAGAACATCAACATTTTTGGGCCAGGGCCAAACACATCATGCAGCCACCTCCGTGCCCTTGCTGGGGAAGATGGAGAGGATGTTCCTGGCCCATGTCTGCTTGTCCCCACAGCCAAGGAGAGCAGTGGGGGACAAGCTGGCTCCGTGTCACCTGCCAGGGTCCTGTCCCATCTGCCACCATCCTTTTGCTCTGTTTGTGTTTAAGTGCATCTTGCCCAGACAGCGCCCTGAGGAGCTGTCGCAGCAGTTACGGAGCACAAATTTCTTCAGCCTGGGGGGGAATTTGGTCCATCTCCTGGGAGATGCTGCTGGGAGCAGCACATGCCAAGGAGCTCAGAGGCTTTGCATGCTCTATATGGTCCCAGCAGCAATGGAAACATGTCTGAAGGTAAAGCAAGCTTGTGCTCTGCTTCTTTGCACACAAAGCTAAGGCAAAGGTAAAACCCATGCAGGGCTGTGTCACTGGGATTGGCCAGACCCACGGAGACATCTCACAGGAGGCAAGACCCCCCACCAGCCCTGGTTTGTCCTTTTTTCCTCCATCATCCATTCTGAAGGGCTCGTACAAAGCAATTTTGATCTATTACCACTACTGGAAAAAACCAAGATACTGCTGAGCCTCCCCCTCGGCCCTGCTACCCCTGTCTTGCAGCTGAAGAGAGGAGAAACATTTACTGACTGCATGGATCCAAGCAGGGAAGGGAGCACACATAGCCCTTAATATTGCCCGGAGGCGAGAGGCACAGAGGAGGGGAAGGCGGAGATGAAACACCCCGTTAACAGCCTAAGTATTACATGCCAGGCAGCACAGCACACTGAAAGCTGGAGAATTTAATCAAAAGGACGTTGTCAGGGTGAATAGTATCAACGGGAGAGGCACCCAGGCTTGACGTCTCGGTGGTGGCAGCGAAGCCTTTCCAGCTCTGTTGTCTTAACTCGTATTTTAGCAGGTTGGTTCCCACTGATTTGGGGGTCAGTGAAGGAGTGTTTTGTTCCTGGGGTGAGGAAAGCCCGGCAGCCCGCCTGGGTCAGCTTCTTCCTCATGCCATTGGAGGTGGCAGCTCTGGGATTTGCCCCCAAGCATGTGACATGGCCACCCTCTGCAGCGGCAGTGTGGAAGTGGAGAGTGTTATTTGCACACAAGAAAGCAGCTGTTTGGAAAATAAGAAACGTGGAAAGGCTTGGTAAGAGGTCAGGCATGGAGTGAATACTCTTCTCTCCCAGAGCAATTCTTTGGTTAACCCCTGGGGTGATGCTCCTGCTGCAGCCAGCCAGTATCTTCCCTGGACCTGGGGCGATCACAGCCTGGGGCTGCCTGTGCTCCCTTCCCTGGGTGTTATCTGCAGCAATCACAGCACTTTTTGATTCCAGAAAAGATGCTCCAAGAGGGATCTGCCTCCGCCCTTTGCCCTGCCACCCTTGCCCTCTGCTAGCCCTCTTCCTGTGCACACTGGCGTTGACATTACCCATCCCCTTCTTCATCCCCAGGCTCCGTAAGAGGCAAACCGGTGGAGAGCTTTGTCCCCAGCTGGAGTAGCACAGTGCTAATAGCACAAACGGTTTTATTTGCTTTCGGACACAGGGTTGGGGTGAGGAGCGCTGACCCATGCAGATCATTATCTGTGCATCAAGATGCTGCGTCCGTGACCTTTCTGGTGAGGGAGGCTCTGTGTCTGCCTCCTTTTCTGCTTCATTTGAGTGTTGTGCTTGACTCTTGCACTGTCTGATGTCCCCTTACAGCCGGGAAAACCAGCAGCGCTCCCTTCACTGACCCCTGAGATGCTGTGGGGCATTCGGGCAGCACCAGCATCCAGCCCGGTTGGTGCTGTCAGGCTTTACCTGCCACACGAATCTTCTGCAGGGGCTTTTCTCTGGTGCGGCCAGCTCTCAGCCTGCTGCCCACCTTTTCAGGGCATGAGGGTCTCTGGGCAGTGAGAAGGATGCAGAGTGGGGGCAGAGGGAAGAGCAGAAGGGGCATGGGCAGAGCTGGTGCCGGCTGTCTCAACCAGAGCAAACACTTCAGGCTGTAGGTATTTCCATATGTCTTTTTCCAATGTGTTTGTCCTGGCAGTCTTTGAAACTCTCATTTGGGCTGGTGTTCGGGAAAAACTCTTGGGCAAACAGTGGCGTTAGCAGGGAGTGGTGCCAAAAGTGGCTGGAATAGCCCTTTAGGAGTGGGGAACCCAGGATGTTGGGGAGAGCAAGTTGCAGCCTTTGCCTTCAGGACTGTGAAGCCAAAGTGAACGGGGGCTGTGGATATCCTGTTCCTTCAGGCAAGTCCCCTCTCTGTCCCCCCATGCCCTCTCTCTGCCAGAAGCCATTATATTCATGCATATGTGCAGAGTGGGACTTCATTCCCCAAGTGCCTGGGTGTAGCATTCCCCGTAGCATCCACAACCACAGAGCAACCCAGGCTGCTCCCAGATCAGCTAGGCAGGAAGGAACAACCCCTCAGTCACTGAAACCTCCCTAAAAAAAGCTCTGCAAACACTAAAATATGAGAGATTTGTCCAATTAATAACTGCACGAAGTGATCATGTTTGCTCAGCTGAGCCTGGTACCTCGCTGATTCCCAGGCAGCCAGGGTCTGCAGCGTGCGCCCCAGTACCTCGATGATTGCCGGGCAGCCATCGACCGCAGAGTGTGGCACACAGTACCTCGATGATTCCCGGGCAGCCAGGGCCTGCAGTGTGTGCAGGCAAACAGCTGCTGCTGCTGGGCCGGCTGCTCGCTCACGTGGCGTGTGAAATCTGCAGGTCTCCTGTGGCTGATGCTCCCTGGTGAGGGTCTCCAGCCCTGTGCCCTGGCAGCTGGGACAGGAGCCAGGGCACCCTGAATCCCCCCAGGAGAGGTCACCTCCCCAGGCCCACCCTGGTGTGCATAAGCTCCTTCTCCCTTGGGAAGACTTGTCTTGCCAGGGTTGGGGTATCAAGGCACTGCTCCACTGGGATGCTCGGATGCTTTCCTGTTTCATGTCGATGCTTTCCTGTTCTCTCTGTCCCTCTGCGACTCACCCCTTCGCCTCTCACACCCCCATGCTTAGTTTTGGCCCAATATGCTCATCTGGGAGCAGGGGGGATCTGACTATGGGCAGGGCTGAGGTGATGGTTCCCATTTCAGGGGCAGAGTTTGGCTCTGTGGTGAAGCTGCATCCTTCTGGGGGAGCACCGGAGATGGGTAAAACCGATCTGCAGGGACCCCCCAACACCACCACAGCTTTACTAACGCTGGTGGGGTTCAAGGCTCTGCTTAACACTTCTAACTTTATCAAAAGTCCTCGCAGGGAAACCACACAAACCTCAGCTGAAGTGGCCCCACTTGGCGCCTGGCGTTTTACTGCCCGCACACGGACAGAGCGCAAATGCGGCATCTGTCAATGCACTCCTCAGCATCTGCTACGAGCCCAGCCCACCCCATGGAAACCCCCTGGGACCTGATGGACCCCTCTCAGACCCAGCATCCAGCCTCCCCCTGCCCAAGACCAGCCACTTTTCTGGGTATTTTCCTGTCTTCTGACGGGTTTCACGCGGTAAATGCAGCTGTAGGTAATGCTGGGACCCCCTCTAAGCAAGTCTGTAGGTGTGTGTGGGTCCTGCCTCATAGCTAGAAATTCTTCTTTCTCCCACTATAACTAGGACGTCTGTGTATATAGATCTGTGTGTATCTATGTCTGTGCATATAGATCTGTGTGTATATATGTCTGTGTATATAGATAGGAATAGGCAGAATTACAAGTTGATATCGAATCATGCACTGTAGACAAGAGAACTGTGACTTTGCAGAAGGGGAAACTGAGGCACAGGTTAGCTGACTTGTACCTGGAGTCACTGGGTGAAGAAATGAAGGTTCCTCACATTTATTCAATCACCCAGGTGAAGGGATGGTATGGGCCCCCCAGGCACCCCTGTGCCAGTCCTGCCTGCTGCACTGCCTGTCACTCAGCCCAGGCTGCTGGCAAATGACTTCAGGGCACAAACCCACACCACAGGTGACTGGAAGGAAAAAAGGTACTGGTGTGAACTGGGAGTGGGCTATTGGTTTGGGTTTGCTTTGCTTCTTCCTGTATTTCCATGAGGAATGAAAGCAGTAGCATCCCAGCCACAAAAGCAGGGCTTGCTTGGAGAAGATCCAGAATGGTTTGACACTATGTTGCCCTGAATGACAAGAACAAAAAAAAAAAAAGAAAGAAAAAATGGAAAAAAAAAACCCTAGATAAAGAAATTTCAGCAGCCACCACTCGTGCTCCGGCATTGCTAATCCAGCAGCTGAAGGTTTATTTGTACTGACTAAGCTGAAGTGACCAACTTAATTCCATTTTAATTCTCTTCCGAAGGCTTCAGAAAGCCTAATAGCTGTTTTCTTGCATGCAATTAGCTCAGAGGCAGCCCCCAGCTTTCCTGGGCTCTGTGGATTTGGTGGTGGTGCCTGGGTTACCCTTTCCCAATAACAGCTGTGACTCGAGCCCAGGAGTTGCTGAAGGTGCTATTACTTCATGGTAATAGGTGCTATTACCCTGAAATCTGTCAGCCAGGACTCAGCCAAATACATCTCTTTGGAGCCTCCCTGGGCCCCTGTGCCTCCAAAAGGCATCTTGGGGGGCTTTAATCCACGGCAAATCTCACTGAGTATTTACAGCCTCTCCGTGAACATCTCCAGGCTTGCTGTGGACATGGCAAAGCTGGTTGGTGCTGGCTTTTTCCTGACAACCTGGACTGCAGAGCCACTGAGCCCTGTGCTGAGACTCTCACATCCCCAAGCATGCTGGCTACAATCTTGGGAATTCTGGCAGAGCATCCCACCTCGCTCAGCCTCAGGTCAGTATCGACTATTGCAGCCCATCAACCCAATCTCCATCCAGCCCTGGTGGGTTCTTTCTACAAGAATGATTTGAGCAAATAGACCATTTAAAAAAAACCCACAACCCCAGACCAAGAGAGAAAAAGCAAAACCCCAACCCCATACTATTTTGTAGTGAAAATCAAGTATCTTTTAAGCAGTGCAGGCTTTCGGGTGGGTTTCTGGGTGTGGGCCCTGCAGAGCAGGGACTGCTCCTCTGCAGCTCTCGGAATTGTGGAAGACATTTTTAAGACTGGAAATGGGATTGGAAATTGCACTTCTTGTATTTGAGGAATGGGACGTGTAGCGGCTGGGTATCAGGACTGGAAACAGGGAGCACAAAGGGAGCCCCCACATACACACAGAGGAAGGTTGGCAGGAAAATGGGGGGTTTACTCTCCTGTAATATTTAATATCTGTGAACCTCCAGTCCACAACTAGAGGTAGTTGAGAATTTGATGTAAAACACCTTTTTTTACTAGAAAATGGTAATTCCAGGAGATATTTGCAGGGAAAAGGGTTGGTCTTAATGGGTTTTGGTGCAGGAAGCTGGGCAGCTATTTTAAACTTTGCCTAAATAATCATCCACTGGTTGTGGGAAACTGCTTCTCATTTGGAGGTTGAAGGCAACATGTCATAGATCAATAAGTGAAAAATCAAACTGCTCTGCTCAGTAACACCACTATTTCTCACTTTCTGTGAAATAAGACATCATTTATTTGTTATGTTTTGTTGCTGTGAGCCCAGTTTGCTGGAGAGGAGAGCTGCTCCCATGTGGACACTGCAGCTGGGGGGCAGGAGCAAAGCCCCCAGGTCTGGGTCTCCGGAGATGGAGGATGCAGGTTCAGCTCAGACAAAAGAGCCGGGTCAGGGGCTGCCCTCTGCCCTGCTTGCCCCGGGAGCATCCCAGCTTGGCTCGGAGCTGCAGTGTGGCACATCCCCAGTCAGAAAGCCAATATAGCCCTTCATGCTAGGGACAAAACCTGTTGCAATGGTAAAGCCAAGGATCTGGCAAGGGATGGATGCCTTTAGGGAGATGTTAAATAGCTGATGCATTATTGCTGGTGACAGAGCTTTGGGGACAGTGCAGAGCCCATGCTCAGGGTACAGCTGACCCCACAGCTTGCCCCATATGCCAGCCTGTGGGATGGTCCACGCAGCTCCCTTGGAAGCCACGTGTCCAACCCTTTCTTGCACACTAACAAGCTGCTTGTAGCACATCCTTGAGAGAAATTGCTTGATTTCCTTCCCTTGCCGTTTTCCATGCTGCTCATCCCCTAACAAGGAGCAGCTAGCTACCTGCTCAGCGGAAGGATGGTTTGCTTAGTGCCAGGGATGGGGAATGGGGGCTCCTGATACCCTTGGCCACAAAATTCCGAGGCGTCAGGGTGCACTAGGTGTCCCCAGGCCTTGCAGAGAGGGGTACACTGGGATGCCCATCCCAACGACACAGCTTTTGCTCTCCCAGCACTGCTGCCAGGATCACCCCTCCCAAGCAAAGTCCCAGCTCCAGTCTTCACTGACATCTAGTGGCAATGGGGGCACTTAGAGCTGGCAGGAAGGTTGCTGCGCAGTATCCAAAAAGTGGGGTGCAAACCTTTCCTGCAAGTCCCTATCCCTGGTGGGATGTCGCCCCACCTCGGGGAAGCCACCCCCTTGCTGGTACACCAGCAGGTACCTTGGAAATAGTGTCCCTGCTACTACCCTGTCTCTGCAGATGGGGACATCTGGAGTCATTGGATGGTCCAGGGTGAAAAGGCTTTTTAAATATACGGCCCAGAGTGAAAAGGAATTTTTACATACAACAGCAAACTGCAGGTTACACGCCCTGTCGTCCTTCTCGCTGCTCCTCCAGCAGCTAGGAGCACAGCTGCCCTGCTAGGCAAGGAAGGGGTTTGAAACATGCTGCTGGAGGCATCAGTCATGAGGGCTTCTCCCATCTTCCCGTCTAAAGAAATGAAAAGTTTTGGCAGGAGGGGCTAGCCTGGGTCAGCCTTGGTCTGCTCAAATTGAGCTAAAAGCTGTGAAAAGGCAAAAAAGAAAAGCCGCAGCAGAAGTGGCTGTGAAGGGCGGGGGGGTGAGGGTGATACTGAGGTTAGAGGGGCAAGGATGTGCCCAGCTCCACGGAGGTGGGTTTCTTGTGATGGAAGCGGGTAAGATGCCACCCTGTCTTATCCCCCCACCGAGCACAACAGGGCATGTTGCTCAGCACCAGCAAATCCAGTTTGTCAAACCTGAGCTGGTGCAGCCACCCAGTGCAACCCATCCCTCAGCACTGCCCACCAGGGAAGTGACTCCGGGGGGGCTGCAGCTGACCCTCGGCGCCTGGGCAAGGTTTACTTCCTTCACCAAAAAACCCAAGTCTGGTTTGCATTTTTACAGCCTTTTTTTTGTATCTCCATGGTTCTGAACTTCCCCCTTGAAGTGCCACAAAGCCCAGCTCAGCCTCCACGCTGCTAGGAATCGCTTACACAGTCACACATTATTTGATAGGAATCTGCCTGGTTTTTTTCTTCCCACCGAACACCGTTATCACTGCCCCGGTTGTGTGTGTGCATGCAGGAAAGCGGTTCCTTCCCATTCATCTGCTGGAGATTCGGTCGACTCACTGCCCTCAGAGGACTATCAGAGCACAGTGGTCCAGCCATCCCTTTTCTGCAGAACTAGGACAGAAATCAGCAGCTCAAAAGTCCTGTGTCCAACTCCCAAGGAGAGCCTGACCCCGCTCCACAGGGGAAGGTGAAACCCTTGAGGAGCAGGGACCCCCCTCCATGCCCATGACTCCTGATCTACAGGGATATCTAATCTAATTTACTGATTTTCAAGCAGATTAACTCAAGGGCAGGTCTGCAGCCAAATGACTCTGCTGAAAAAAGTTCTGCACTACGAGGAAATGGTTTGCCAAGGGGGTAGGAGCCAACAGCAGCTGGCAGACATATATTCCCATATAGCGCGGTCAGAGCCCACCTTTGTAAGGCCCAAGGTGTTCAAAGCTAACTGCATTTTTTTTAATGGGATAACATAGCCGCGATATTTATTTGAGGCTCATGTTTTGCATCCAGGATGGGTTTTTTCCTTATTGCTCTTTTTTTTTTCATTGCCACTGGGAAGAAGAAAATAAAAGCCTGTAATCTTCAACCAGCAGGCACAGAGGAGATAAGCTCGTGCCTCCCAGTGCTCATGGAGGGGTTTTGTTCTTCCATCTTATCTCCACCTCCAGGTCACATTGTCTCGGGGCTTAGTGCAGGCCTTCGGGGGAGCAGAGAGTGCTGTGTCCCCATCCCCGCTCCAGGCAGGGGGTCTGAGGGCAGACTGTGTTCCCAAGCAATGCAAACGGCAGTGTGTTTCCCAACGATAACCCTTATCCCAGCCCAGCATGGTTGAGCTGCATGCACGGACACTGCCGGTGACAACGTGAGTGCCTGGGCCATAAACCCAGCCTGGCAAGAGCCTCCCTGGAAGGACTTTGATGTTCAGAGGGCTGGAGCCCCTCTGCCATGGGGACAGGCTGAGAGAGTTGGGCTTGTTCAGCCTGGAGAAGGTAAGGGTCTGGGGAGACCTTATAGCACCTTCCAGTGCCTGAAGGGGCTACAAGGAAGCTGGGGGGGACTTTTTACAAGGGTCTGTAGTGACAGGACAAGGGGTAACGGGTTTAAATTGAAAGTGGGGAGGTTTAGATTAGATATCAGGAAGAAATTCTTCCTGGAGAGGGTGGTGAGGCACTGGGACAGGTTGCCCAGAGAAGCTGTGGATGCCCCATCCCTGGAAGTGTCCAAGGCCAGGCTGGATGAGGCTTGGAGCAACCTGGTCTAGTGGAAGGTGTCCTTGCCCATGGCAGGGGGTGGGACTGGGTGATCTTTAAGATCCCTTCCAACCCAAACCGTTCTGTGATTTGGTCTATGACTCGGTGAGCATGAAGAAACCAGTATACCCCATCTCTTCAGGCATGGTGGCTTTCAGTGCTAATCATGGTGTGTTTTAATTCATCCATAAACTGATATGATCTTCAAAGCTTAAATCTTGATCTAATACCTCCCATTTTTATTCCTTTTTCCATTGGAACTCCTGCAAGGGGGCCTCTGGGACCCCACAGCTCTTGCTTTATGTTTCCTTTTAATCAGCTTGCTTTTCTTCCCAAAAACAAAGATGAATAATACTGCAATGGTTTCTCCTTGGAAATCTCTCCACAGTGAGAAGAAGAGAGAGGGAAAGTGTGACTTGTTAAAGGCTGAATTTCTTGATGTCTTTTTTTTATTTGGTTTGCTGCAAGAAAAACAACTCTTAATTTAGCTGAGAAATTGAAGGGCACCAATATAATTCGTTGGCAGCAGCAGTCCAGCTAGCCAGCTGCCTGGGCAACCACAGCAAACAAGTATGGTGAAAATAGGGTGATGGGGTGTCACATCTCATCCATTGCTGCAGGATCACCGAGCTGGGGAGTTCTGTTCTGGTGGCAGAAATCTGCTCAGCATCACGGTGAGAGTGGCACTGGCTCGGCGTGGTGAAACCCCCGTTGCTGGTGTGGTGAAACACCTCTTGTAGATGCTGGTGGGTTGGTTTGTGCTGCTCCAACACGGAGATAGATGGCTGTGTGGGTTGAGGTGGTTAGAGAGAGGGAAAGCGCCTGTCGCGCCCATGGGTGCCATTCCCACCTGGCAGCATCTAAGGTAGAGCTGAGTTTCCTGGGATTATTCCAGGATTTGTTGGCCAAAAGCACACATCCTGCCCCCATGGAGGTGCCCAGACATGAGGACCTTACTGCACAAGTGCCTCACTTCACAGATGAGCATAAGGAGTGACTGGTAAATGATCCCCCGTCACCACCACCCAGATGGCTCCACACGGCTCCCAAGGTGAAGCCCCCATCTCCCCCCACATCTCTGGGGTGAAAAACCTCATTACTCTGCAGACTGGGTGGGCTCTAGAAGGAGGGGGTCTCACATGGGGACGAGCAAAAGGTGCTGCAAGGAGTTGTTGAAGGAGCTGGTTGGGTGTACAGGCAGCCCCGGCTGAGCAGCGTTCACGCTGTGGTGCCTGCAGGCAGAGCTCAGAAAACCTGGCACCGCCTGGGCTCCTGTATGGGCCGGCCGAGACGCGACCCGTGCTGGGGGGGCGATTGCAAAGCCCCTGTGCTCTCCTCCTTCCAGAGAAGCCAAGAGGAAAATTTGGGGTAATTTTTCTGCTTTTCTCATATTTTGCTCACTTGATTTATCCCTGCGGCTCGTAGAGCTACATCCAAGAGGGACATGTTTTACCACTGTAGTACATGAGTTGG
This sequence comes from Eurypyga helias, assembly GCF_000690775.1. NCBI lineage: Eukaryota > Metazoa > Chordata > Aves > Eurypygiformes > Eurypygidae > Eurypyga > Eurypyga helias. The sequence goes on along the minus strand of NW_010223755.1, from coordinate 5,965 downwards.
CTATAAATTATTAGCTTCTTTGTGTCAACTGGAGTCCAACACAGCCCATAAAACGTTCTGGCCATGTTATTGCATTTGAGCATGGCACCAGGCTGTGAGCTGGCCTAGACCCAAAGGAAGGGGTTGCCAGCTCAAAGGATGTATTTTTCTGCAATGCGAAACCCCCACCCTTGTTCCTCACATCATCCAGGGACTTCAGGAATCCATGGAGCCTCAAGTGGAAGAGCTCTGTCCTCCCTCCTGTCTCCAGATAGCCACCGCTTGCTCCAGCTCTGCAGGTACCGTGGCCACCCCTCCATTGTGAACAGGTAGGCAAAGCACCCCACAGCATGTGTTTGCAAGGCTTGCAGGTGGAAGAATCATTATTATTATTAATATTATTATTTAACTCTGAACATAGAATGAGTGAGATTAAACATTGGCTGTCTCAAGGCACGATTGCAGCATATTCAATATATTACCCTTAAGTGATGTGCACGAGAGGGCAGAGTGAGAAGTGAAGGGGATTTCAGAAAAGCCACAAAAACTGGGGTTTTAATTTAAAACTATCCTTCACTGACTTGAGTGTCTCTCCTGCAAGTCCATTTTTTATTTCCCCCTGTGCAGCAGTAATCAGTAGGTAACAAGGGGGAAGGGGAAACAGATTGTCTCGCAGCTCTACTGGCCGATTTCAGTGCTGTAAATTATAGATACGTATGGTACAAAGGAGTGCTGGGATATTACTTTCTGTTGTTGAAAATCACAGATCCTCTGCTTTAATTTACTGCTAAATAATAAATGACTTTGTAAGATTTGTAATACTCAGCAAAGATAAAGACGCCCCAGTAAATCAAACAGCTCATAAGCATTTACGGGTCAGTCTATCTTGTATGTGTATTTAAGTGGTTTATATTGTTCTTACAAAGCAGAAATAAGCAGGCGTTTAACTGATGTTATCTGCCAAAATAAAGGATGAAACCCTGAATCAAATGGTTCCCTGCAAATTCTCCTTTGCATATGCAGAATTAAATGAAAAGTGGTGCTTTAGGGATTTAGACACAAGCTCAAAATCTGCCCCACAGGAGGCAATGGATGAGTTCAGTGGGGCCATAACAGAGAGTGGCAGGTAGGTTTACGTAGGGTTTATATACAGTTTATCCACGGCTCAGCAGGAGGAGGAATGTAGTGCATGGGTAAGTCTGGAACAGGCCAGGGTTTGGAGCTGTCTCTCCTCATCCTTCACCCTGCATCTGCAACAACACCCTGAGAACATCCTTTCTCATGGCTCTTCATGAGAAATGGTGCAAACCAAAGTGAGATAAAGGTGGCAATTGGGAACCCAGATCTGCAGTGTGGATGTGCAACTGGGAGCCTGACCCCCAGCTGTTTCTGTCTTGGTTTCCCTCCTGGCATGCAGAAGATGCTGACTGCCTCTCCGGGCTGCTGTGTGGGTCTGTCCCCTGGCTCAAGATGTGTTTTTCTCTGCTCCCTGAGTCCGTTCATGCCCGGCAGCAGTGGCAGAGATGCTAGTTGGATCTGCAGGAAAGGCACGAGCTCTCGGATGTCCGTAAGTAAGATGGATGTTGGGCTCTGGAAGCACAGCCTTGGGGATCCGGGAAGGCAATGGCCCTGACATGCTATTTGCAAAGGCAAGTTAGAATCAAAACGATGCAATTAGAGTCTGGAGTGAAAATGAGATATGGATGTGGCCAATTTTGACATTTATATCATGTTTATTATGCAGAGTGGCCAAACACTATAGGAATGCAACAGAAGGAGATGCAAAGGGCACCAGTGCACTGAGGCACCTGCCTTGGAAGTGCATTTCCCACGTGGCCACGGCCACGTAGAACAGCTTGTCAGGGCTGGGGGGAGGCAGCTGGGAGTGTGTGTGCAGGGGTCTGCAAGCAGTTGCGGTGCCTGACTGGGAATGGTGAATGTTTAGGGCTGTGAGTTTTGCAAAGCCAGTCTCCAGAATGCAACAAGTTGGAATTCCCTTGGGCTAATTTCAGTGACTGCAGGTCTGGGTGAGCCTCGGGCTGCCTTGCCTCTCCTGCATAGGTACAGGGTGCTCCCAGGTGGAAAATAAATGCTCCTAGGCATTTATTTCAGAAAGTGGCTACCCAAGCACAGAATAACAGGTACTGTTGTGGATTTCAGGGCTGGCACCAGCTACCACCCGTCTCTGCACTGCCCAGCCCCCTCCTGCTTACACAGGGGCCCACTGTGGTTAAAGATGGTTATTACTCACAACGTTTGCAGGCACAGGGAACTCCTCGCTGCCAGCCTGCAGAGCTGTCCTTGTTGCAGTTTTCACAGGAGGACCAGATGAGTAACTCCTGGTGTTGAGTCCTGCCCTGCAGATACACATACAGCCAAGAAATGTCATCTCTGAGATCCAGCTGTGCTGGTGGAAGGAGCTGGAACCTCATGGCTGGTCATGGCTGGATGCTGCCACCCTGGCCGATGTGCTGGCCGGGCATTTTGGTGAGGACTCACCATCCCACCTTGGGGTTTGTTTCAGCTCTGTGAAGAGGTCTTGGGCTGCTGTTTTGCAGGCGTTAATTCATGCACGCACTGCTGAGCCATCAGGCAAGAGAGGAGCCTGGGGTTGGGCAGAGTGCGTCTCTGAGAAGGTTGCCAAGTTCCATGATATACTCCTTGGCAGCTTGATGCTGTCTGCTGGAGGATAAATAATGACTGGGACAGCTAATATGAGGGAAGCACAGCCCTGGGGTGTGTGCAGACACTGGATCTGGCAGAAATTTTTGCCACAATGAGTTATTCTTCCAAAAAGCCCCTGGTAGGTGGGAAGTGGCAGCGTGGACATGGTGTGACCAGCAGCATGCCTGGCCACCACAGTGCTCCTCATTGGGTCTCCTGCTCTCAAATTTACTGTCTCAGGAGTGGATGGACATCGACCCAGCTGGCTTTATCTGAATTGTGCACACAAACTGCCCTGCTGACAGGTTGATGGGAGAGAAATCTCCAGCTGACAAGTGCCTGAAAGAGAACACATCTTTCCCCAGCGCAGCTGGATTTGGTCAGGATGTTTCTCTACGGGCAAGTGGGTTTGAATAGCACTTCATTAGGTACATGAACCTCTGCAACCTTCTCTGCAGCAGGGGATTGGGAACAAAGGAGGTGCTGATAGGAGTAATTCTAGACACAACTGAGATTTGTGGAGTAGGATATTTTCACTTTTGATCCCCAAGCTTTCAGCTCAGAAGCACTGAGACGGACACACACACATCAAGAGCCCTGAGTTCAGGTGTCTGGGTGATGTGACCAGCCACACAACCAGCTGTGACACTCTCCATCCAAGGGGGACACTTGCCTTTTGACCACTGCTGGCTGCATGTGCCAAGTGCAAGATGGGTGAGGGTAGCGCTGCTCACAGCCCATTTCTGAGGTGGCAGGAAGCAGCACACATCAGTGGTCCTACTCACAAGGGTAGATGAAGTCCCTCTGTGTGAGCAGCCCTAGGAGAGGCAGGAATTTGGGTGTGATAGGAGCAGGCTGGGAGCATGTATGGAGCCAGGCTTTCAGATCAGAAATACCCAAAGTAGAAACTGATGCACGGGACAAGGTCGCAGCTTTACCTCTCTGGTTAGTGCTTTTACCCATTCCATGCCTGGATCTGTTAAGAGACCAAATTTCTGCCAAAACTGCCCGGCAGCACCCGTGGGAGCTGCGTACCACACTCAGCATTTCTGATCTTGCCGACAGGAGAACACGGGAGAGGTCAAAAGGGACTTTAAAGTACTCCCAGGACTTCATGCACCAAAATGGTTTTCCCCTTTTGCAGATCATCTGGAAAAGCTCTGGGGGCAGCAAACCCTCTGGTGTGCAGAGTCTCCCCAGGTGTGTGCTGACCTGTTGGATGAGCAATCCCTCGAGCTGATGGTGTTTCCCACCCAGTAGAGGTGGAAAAGAGGCTCTCGAAGAGAAGGGGAAGCCTCGATTTCCTGCTCTGGGGTGCCATGTGTTCCTTCACATTCTGCATGGGGGTGATGGAGCAGCTGTGGTAGCCAGTTGCCCCATCACTAGGAATCACAGCGCTGTGGTCTGCCACTTCGCAAGGCTGCAGCAGTGACTCCCAACGCAGGAGGACCCAACCCCGACACGATCAGGTTCCTGAAGGCATACACTGGCCTGTTTTGCTAACACTGCTGAAAGACAGGGCAGCTCCAATTTGCCTGGAGCTGCTTGGTTGTAACATGGCACCACGGGGAAGGGCTGTACAGAAAGCCACATTTGGAAGTGAAAGCATTTTGCTGGAGTGCAGCATGAGGAAACCAAATTACTATGGCATAAACAAGCAAATCCATCATCAGAGGGAAGAAGAGAAGAGAATTTAAGGATCCACGTACGAGACTGTGACAGTAATCATATAATAGTCCTTTAAATGTCAAGGAGGGGTGAACATGGTTGAACAGCAACAGAAATGCTGCCAAGCTGGGTGACGTAACAGAGCAGAGGGATGGATAGACCTACCTAATGTTTGCTCACTGGAAAAAAAGGAGAGGGAGGTAATTCAGGTTTATGCTTGATCTAGAGTGTAAATCTCAGAGAGGCGATGTTTTCTTTTGTCAAAAAGGGAAAAAAAGAAGCATTAGCTTGTTTTCAGGGCTGCGCCTGCCATCAGGCAGATGGCACAGGTTCAGCTGTACGAAGGTGTGCGGCTGGTGTGAAACAAGGCTGGGAGGGTCTCAGGCCCCCTCTAACTCAGTTGGAAAAGCCCGTCTCTTTTGTGAGGGTCCCAGGGTCCAGCCTCAGGCAGACTGGCTGCAGGGCTCTTCCACCATGCCCTGGGCACCTTCTGGTACCATTAAAGGATTTCATTGTGATAGTAAGAAAAAAAAAAACTACTAAGCATTAGCACATCCAACATTAAATCAGCAACACGTGAAAATCTGAGCTATGTTGGGAGAGAGATGAATGTCCCTCAGCTTGCCCACTGGTTGAGGGGCAGAGGGAAAGGGCTTTGTACCCTGAGAAGCGCAGGAGCGGGTTTCGCAAAGTGAGCTTCTCAAATCTGGGGATATTTATGTTTTCAGTCATTCCTTTGCATCGTGATCCTGCATGCAAAATGGGGATCGTGATTCTGATTTCATAGGGACTAGAAAGACGTTCTTGGTATCTGCGAAACACCCTGCCTGTATGTTTACAAGCACCAGAAGAAAAATCAGAAGCAAATGAAGAGTTTAGTATTCAGTGGAAGCTCGAAGCAGCGTGCAGGTGGTACGGCATGGGCTGTGACCCAGCTAATGGGAAACCAGAGTACTGAATTACCTGCTCAGCTTCGCAGGGTCAGGCTGGAGGGACAAGGACTTGTCACCGTGTCATTCGTTGCTTGAATGTGCCGGCACTGAGAGGCCACGCTGAGGTTTTATGGGCAACAAGCACTTGCTGTGGTGCAGTGCTTGGCTTTACCAGCTGCTCTTTTTGTCCAACTTTTGCGTGTCTGTTTTAAATCTCCTTGTAGATTTTATAAAAGTTCTGCTAAAATTTTTTATTGCAGAAATAAACCCAAGTGCTTATTCCTTTTTAATGAGCCATCGGGTGTGTGTTGTAGCGTTTTTCTTCTGTTGGGGTATTTGTATGTAAAGATGTTGGAGGGAAATTTGTGATTAAATTAGGAGTGAGCTACTGTTATTCATGCTGAAAGGCCTGTCTCGCATAGCCAGGAGCCCAGCCGGCAGAGCCACTGAAAGCGAAGCATCAACCAATGTTAAGCCTCAAAAATAACCCACAGAAGATCAGATCTAATACTGATGTACTCCGTGTTAACGCAGGTGCAGTTTCAGCTCCCACCAAGGCCAACCTCTGAACCCTCTGTGTGCGGAGATTTTGCTTTTTCGGGGAACTTAGAAGCCAAACCCAGTGCCGCCCCAGACCTGGGGAACCCAGCGGTCCCCAAGCCGGAGAGGGGCATGTTTTCTCCCTCCCCCGACAGTTCTCGACAGGTCCCAGTTCAACTGGG
>NW_010223754.1:0-3662 GCF_000690775.1 Eurypyga helias | reverse complement strand
CATCCCTTCCCTCCAGTCTGTCAACCGTACCACAGAGCGTGGTGTTGTCCACAAACTTGCTGAGGGTGCACTCAATCCCACCATCCGTGTCGCTGAAAATGATGTTAAACAGCACCTGTCCCAGTACCAATCCCTGAGGAACGCTGCTCGTTACTGGTCCTCACTGAGACATTGAGACATTCACTGCAGCTCTCTTGAGTGTGGCCATCAAGCCAGTTCTTTATCCACCAAGCGGTCCATCTGTCAAATCTGTGTCTCTCCAATTTAGAGACAAGGATGTCGTGTGGGATGGTGTTGTATGCTTTGCACAAGTCCAGGTAGATGACATCAGCTGCCTGTCCTCTATCCACCAAGGCCATGACCCCATCGTGGAAGGCCACCATATCTGTCAGGCACGATTTGCCCTTGGTGAAGCCATGCTGGCTGTCACCAATCACCTCCTCATTCTCCATGTGCCTTAGCATGGTTTCCTGGAGGATCTGCTCCATGATCTGGTCAGGCACAGAGGTGAGACTGACTGGCCTGTAGTTCCCCGGATCCTCCTTTTTTCCCTTATTAAAGATGGGGGTTATATTTCCCCTTTTCCAGTCATCGAGCTTTCCCAGACTGCTATGACTTCTCGAGTATAATGGATAGAGGTTTAGCAACCTCACCCACCATGGATGTATTTCATCAGGCTCCTCGGGCACCTTCAGGTTCCTCAGGTGTTCCCAAACCTGATCTTCACTGACCACAGGTGCCTCTCCGTTCTCCCAGTCCCTGCCCTTGTCTTCCGTGACTCTGGGGGTATGGCTTGTACCCTTGCCAGTGAGGACTGAGGTTAAAAAAAAATAAAAAAAATTAAAAAAAATCACTGAGCACCTCAGCCTTCTCCATATCCTGGGAAACCAGCTCTCCCATTTCCTTCTGCAGAGGGCCCACATCTTCCTTGGTCTGCCTTTTCTCATTTATGTACCTATAGAAGCCCTTCTCGTTGGCCTTGATGTCCCTGGCCAGGTTTAATTCTTTCAAGGCTTTAGCTTTCCTAACCTGATCTCTGAGTTCTTTGACAACTTGCCTGCAACAGTCCCAGGCTTCCTGTCCCTGCTTCCTTTCTGTGCCTCAGTTTCCCCAGGAGCTGCTTGTTCATCCACACAGGCCTCCTGGCTTTTTTTAAGCTTTCTCACCACTGGGATGCAGGACCTCCTGAGCCTGGAGGAGAAGATCCTTGAATACTCGCCAGATTTCTTGGGCCCCTCTTCCCTCCAGGGCTTCATCCCATGGGACTCTGCCAATTAGTTCCCTGAAGAGGCCTCTGCTGTCCTGAAGCCCAGGGTAGCGAGCTTGCTACACACCCTCCTCACCTCTGGAAGGATTTCAAACTCCACCACTTCATGGTCACTGCAGCCAAGGCTGCCCTTGAGTTTCACATTCCCCACCAGCCCCTCCCTGTTGGTGAGAACAAGGTACAGCATGGAACCGCTCCTCATTGGCTCCTCTGTCACTTGGAGAAGGAAGTTGTCATTAATGCATTCCTGGAACCTCCTGGCTTGCTTGTTCCCTGCTGTGTTGTCCCTCCAACAGATATCGGGATTGTTGAAGAAGGGAAGGCCTTGTGATGCTGAAAACAAAGCTCAGCAGCCACTCCACACTTAACTAGGCTGAACTATTTGCCCTTGCAAGAGAGAAGGGAGGTCTTGCACTGGAGGTTTCACATACATCTTCCCCTCCTGAAAAAACCCTAGTCCTTTCCAGACCCTCCTGTGACGTGACTTAACTTATTTCCTTCTCTCAGTGGATACTTCTTCCCAGCTTGTTTATTGCATTAAATCAGGTGACAAGGTGCCAGCAGAGCACCAGAGCCAGCAAAGGGCAGGCAAAGGGACAAGGATTTTAGGGAAGGTATCAGAATCACAGGTCTCCTTTCAGGGTCAATGCCTCATTAAGCTGTCTGGTGACATCCTGAAGAAAGCATAACACGATAGTAGGGAGCTCCAGTTAAAGCACTGTGTCTTCCTGGCACCTGAAACAAAGGTGGATTATGGCAGAAGTTCTGAAGCTTCCCTGACACTTAACTGGCATGATGTGCTTGGTTGAGTCAGGAAAGAGTTAACTCTCTTTACTGTGGCTGCTATGAAGCTGTTCCTCGATTTACACTGAGAGAAGTACTGATAAGGTCTTAGCTGGTGCTGGGGAATGACTGAACTGAATTTGAGGTCTCTCTCCGCTTCTGACAGTGTAGCTGCATTCCTGACTCTTCCCTGTCTCACTACAGGCAGTGTGGGGGACACACAGTTCAGACAGATGACCCAAACTGACCAAAGTAGTATTTCATTCCAGACTATGTCATGCTCAGGGCAGAGGTGAGGAGGGGGTCTGGGAGCCATTACTCTCTCTTTCACTCTCTTACAATTGTTAACACTCTAACTCCTTTTTTAGCTGCTTTGCTAACTTGTTTGGGAGTGGGTTGATGGATTTGTTAGTGTTCCCAGTGGTGCTGCCGCTGATAGGGTTCACTTGGAATCTGCTGCAATCGCTCTCAGGCTCCGGCTCTCGGACTATGACTCTCAGGCTCTGTGGCTCTGACTCTCACTTCTTGGGACCTGGTTGTGCATCAGTTGGCAGATTGTGAGCAACTATCATATGTTTTATTCTCTATTTATTATTTTTAGTATTTGTACGTATTAATTTAGATTCAATTAGTAAATAGTTCTTATCTCAATTTTACAAGCTTGTCCTTGTCTCTCTCCTCTGATTCTACCCCTCTGCTGGAGAAGGGAAGGGGAGACCTGTGAGAGCGGCTTTGTGGTATTTTGCTAGCCAAAGTTAAACCATGACACACTGTCACAGACCACCACATAAGATTTCCCCTTAAGGAAAGTATTATTGTTTTCAGAATTGTCTTCATTCTCTATTTTTTCTTTCCTGTAAAAAAAAGTGATTTTCATATCAAAGCTAAACATACACCAAAGTAGTTATTCCTGGGAATCCTACAGACACATCACACCCTTCTTCCCCCAGTTTTTCTAAACTTAACCAAAACACACTGCAAATACCTGCAACAGTACATTTATGTAATATTTTACTAGTATACCTAAAAAAAAATAGATCTATGATATGAGCAAGTCTGGCATTTAAGCACCAGCCTGAATGCAAACTGAACTTACTTTAAACATCCCAATAATACTCAAATACAGCTAATTACATCTTCATCGAGACAGATACACTCCTCCATAAACACCTTTATCCATATGGCAAATTGAGATGTACTGAAGTACATGATGGAAGATGGACACAAACACTTGTAAAAATACACATCACCTGTGCATAGATTAGGGTGGGGATAAGCACAGGAATTACAAGCAGAGGCTACAGGCAGTGGTTTTAGCTTCAGCATCCCCATGCGCAGGCCTTGTGAGAACTCAAGTCAAGTCAAGCTCATCTGCTGGCAGCCATCGATCACAGCGCGCTGTGGAGCACATCTATGCACACAGCTTCACAACAGAAACCACCGTCTTGCATTTTACTTCCTCTGTGCAAGAAGGACACTGGGGCAGAAATTTGTGGTTACAGCTCTTACCAGCTATAGGATCCATGGCTTCTCTATTGCTTGGAGAATACGAACTCTGAGAAGACGAAAGCCCACCAGGGGAACTGGTAGTAAAGTGCATGTTTGATCTACG
>NW_010223753.1:11360-18422 GCF_000690775.1 Eurypyga helias | reverse complement strand
TAGCCGGAGTTAAACCATGACACATAACAAGATATTAAGTATTTTGTGAACAACCTTTCCTTCACGCTGAAGTAAAAAGAGGCAGTGCTTTCATCAGCTTGATAGATTTCCATAGTAGCTGAAGGTATTTAGGCCCTAGTCCCTCACTGATGCGTGACTGCTCAACATGTTAAATGACAGGACTCTCCGTTTCCCCTACGCCCTGAGCTCAAAGATCTTGCTGTCAGTCTGCAGCTGCCACCACTATGCCCTGCTGTTTTCTACTACACATGGGGATCAGGCCAAGGAGGTTTTGGAGAGGACAATGAAAATTATTTGCACTCAGAAAACTGCAATCAAAACATTTAGACATTGTCCCAACATGTAGAACCTTGTGTGCCATAAAAAAAGGTTTCCATTCTTCAGTATTATTCAGGAGAGCTCTGTTGGGGTGGCCTGTGTGCACCCTTCCAGTCCTCCTTTGGGGACTAATGTTTGCAAACAACTGATCCCACGCTTGGTCATGAAGCAACCATCAAATGCTGCCTGCCACAATGAAGAAAGTAAACAGCTATGAAACATCTTCTGCTTGTATTCAAAGCACCTTTTTTAAATATGTAAGGCGCCAGAAATCTCAGCTGGTATAAGCTTACGGTGCATGAAAGTCTCACGAGTTTCCTTTTGCTCATGTTTATGAGTCAGAGCAAGGCAAGACAGCAGTAGTTTCATTCAAATCTTACATTCCAATGACATCAGGAAGAACATGTTCAAAATAATTGAATGGTTCACAATATCTTTACTTGTCCCTTTTCCTCTTTTCCTCCTGGGAAAGGACATGCTTAGTTTTACTATGATTCTAGATCTGATTTTTTCCCCCTAGTTTAGAGATAATAGACAAGCAAACGAACCCCAATTACCAAATCCAACAGATTGTTCTGTTTCTGTAAAACAATTATAAGAAGATAATTGCCCTACTAAAAGAGCTGATTAATGGAGGGGAAAAAAAAACCCCAAAACCCCCCAAAAAACAACAAAACAAAACCCAAGCTGGTAGCACTTCTCTGTCCAGAAGTTCACTTTTGGGTTTTTTCCCCAACCACAATAACCAGTCTAAGATTTTTTCTCCCTTGTTTATATTTTGACTTTACCCAATCTGTCCATATCCATTAGAGGTCACAGAAACTTAGAGATAGAGATCATTCAGAATCTTTAAATTTGTAACTGCACTGGTTGCTGTATCTATAGTTTTGGAATTGACTGGCAAGGGGTGGCCTAAGAAATAAATTGTAACCTAGATTCCAGTGCCTAAACAGTGTACTTGACAGATGTGCTGCTAATAGTAGGAAAAGATGCTGCAAGCTGCATAAAGTGGGCCAGGAGGGAAGAGAGAGCAAAGATAGAATAAAAAAATGGTGAGCTGCTCTCAGAAACCTACCTATAACACAAAGCCTCATGAACTTGGACTTCACTTAGAAACTGAACACCCTCATGTATAAACTTATTTTTCCATTAGTGACCTCTGGAACATCTCAGCACTAAGTGGTGCTGGTGTACAACAAAAGAGGCAGCCTTGTGCTTCTGTAAAATAAGAAGCAAGGCCATGCTCTTTCTTCGTATATCATCAGGCGGTAAGAGCATAGAGAGATCACAACATATGAGACCCAGGTATCTGTGAAGGTCTCATCATTGCTGTCAGAGCTCCCTTAAAGCAAACTTTTCAATCAGAAAGGCTAAGGAAGCTTCTAACATCTTTAAATATGAACTTTTTTTAGATCAGGAGTGATGTACTCATCTTCCTCCTGAAAAACGGTGCTCAGGCAAATGCTTTAAATTCGGGAATTAGAGATTCTGAATGATTCAACTTCATGCCCATTCTGGCACTTAACAAGAGGCCTTGATGATGGAGAACCAGTCATCGAGGAGGACACAAGACTGAAAATAGAGATACTCCTCCATAGCTGACTGAGATCCAGAGAGGCAATGAGTACTCTTGAAAGACTTTCCTCATTTTAAGATGATTCCTAATTTCTAAGACGAACACAGTAGGGTCTGGCTAGGAGCAGACAGCAAGAGGACCCTCATGACCCACTCCTACGCACAACAAACTATGTCAGCACGAAGTCCCTGAAGTTTCTGGAGTGTTTCCAGCATGGAGCACAGAAAGCTGTCGGGTGAGGTTGTCACAAATCACTCAGCTTGCAGCCAGGAGGCTGAGGGGAGCTGGCACTGGAAAAAGACGGTGACATTCTATGGAAGCTCAACATGCTTTTCTAAGCTGAGCCTGAAAGAAACTTCCATGTCAGTAAGGATTAGGCAGGCAGCTGATATATTCAGCAGGCATATCTATGCATATCGAGGGTGACAACTAGGCCCCTTCCTTGCTGGCATTGCTGAGGGACAGACCAGACCATGTACAGATAAACCACACCATCTTCTCTATCAGCACCATTAGCACAGGGAGATAATAGTCAAAGCGTCTTGCTGCTGACAAACTAAATGCAGATTAAAGCCTGCATTCAGAAAGCCACCAACATCCTGACTAAGGAGAAGGAAACAAACACACACAAAAAAAGGCTTTGTATAAAAATGGTTCATTTTCTTTTCCATCAGTAGATGGTGCTCTTCGTGTTCTAGCACACATCACTTCTGAGAAATAGGCTTGCAAGCCCGGGGGCAAAATCTTTTTCCACATGCCCTTCTTCATCTCCTTAAATTGCCAGACCTTATTCCCTCTAAAGTGGCTGGACAATAATCGTATTAGTGCTCAATACGTTCAACCAGGATTTTTTGATTAATCTTTCATGGTAAATAACCAAAGGATTCAGAGAACATGTAGGATTTCTATGCCTCTCTGTCAGACTAGCACTCAGTAAATACTAATGTGATCTGTCAAAACCACCTTGCATCCTTCTGGAACACCACTTACTCCTCTTAGGCTACCAGAATCCCAAACACCCCAAACCATCAAATTCACACAAAATTTCCAGGTGGAGATGCGGGAGGACACATCCTTCTCTTATCCCCAGAACAGAGGCATCCATGGTCGAGCCAGCAGCACAACCGGCTGGCCTCACCTCCGCAGGCAGACACAGATGCCCTTGTCCTCTGCAAATGGAGCACCTGGGCATTTGTTCCAGTGCATTCACTGCGGCTCAGGCAGGTGATGGAATATCACACAGTCTTTAAATAGCTTCAGAGGCATGACAAAATGGAATCAATTTCTGGGATAATAGGAGGAAAATAAGTCCAAATATACACACACATAAATCAAGCAAGTTGGCACGCTTACATAAAAACGCTATAAATGATGCAGTACTGTGCAGGACTCTCTGTCCTTTCCTAGTTGCCTTTTAGGTCTGTATCTTTCCACAACTGCCATTTGCTTGCTGAGTCTGGCCCTAGAAGTTGCTCTAAAGACAACGTGTTGTATGAAGTGACGTGGATTTATTAAAAAGGAATTAACCTATACCACAAAATGCATCCAGCCCATGACAATAACAGTGAGACCACAAACCACAAACCGTGGCACTGACAGCACTGAGGTAGAAATGAACTGCAGTGCTTGTCAATTAGCTTCCCCACCAGAGGAAAAGAAAACCAAACCCAAAAGTTGACCCAAAACCCCAAGGAAATATCCTGTTACATTTACTACCACCTTAATTTCATAGCATACCTGGTCAGGGTGTTACTCCTCAGAGGCCTGAGAATGAGTCTTTGCATCCCTGGCAGTGAAAGTAACCCACAAGGAACCACATGGGGAGACTTAAGGCTTCCTCAAGAAGTAGCTTCTCCACAGCTGCTTTCTTTTTAAACCTAGAAAACTCCTCTGGTTTTTCCTCAGTTGCTAGTCTTTTGCCCTTGTGTACAGACTCCACTCTGTGCCCTGGGCAGGAGGTGGAATATTTCCCCAGAGCAGGCAAGGGGGAGAAGGAATTAGCTAGAACACAAGTCTGTTTTGAAAGTGGCAAGATTCAACACATTCACAGAATTTTCTATGTAAATGGACATGTTTTTTATGTCCATTATCCACTTCCAAATTCCTGCCCCTGCTCCAGCACAGTCCTTGTGTCGGGACTCAGTTTTTCTCTTGCAGCAGGCCTCTCAAAGATTTCAAGGACACATTGGCACCACCGTCCAAGGCTCAATGCCTCTGGCTACATTAACGCAGCATGGCCTACATCATGGAAACCTTTGTTATCTGTCCTTTACTGAAATGATTGGAGTTCTGCTCTGTGTTTCTCCCACATCTCTGTTTTTTATTCCTCAGCTCTTCCTCATCCTGAATCTTGCCTCTCTCTTCCCTGCAGTATTACCCAGTTGCCCTTCCCAGCAAGGCTCACTCTCCCATTCATTCTTTGATGTAACAGGTTCATTGTTAAGCATCTACAACCTGCGGAATTTCCTGTGAGCAAAGGCATTCAACTTCAAAATGTGCCGCTGAAAAGCATGCACAGAGACTTAGGAACTTGCTGCCTTGGTCTGGATTTACACTATTTCTTTTTGACCTAGACTATTCTCCTTGAGAAAGCCCCGAGTATGGCATGAAGATAAATACAGCTCTGGCACTCAGTGCACTCTGCTTTTTGTTTGTCATTCTAATGAAGCAACACAAACCCCAGTAGCCGTGGCTACTCCCATCAGAAGCCATGTTTGTGATAGCCCAGAAAATCCCTCTCTGTACCTTAAACATCTGTCTCAGAAATACCATCCCGCTGTGGTAAACTGAATAATGCATCCTGACCTGACGTTCACTGTACCTACCTATTGGTTTGTTTTCACTCCATGGTCTGCTCTCTCAAGATAAGCCACGCTTTGAACAGAGATGGGAGAAGGAAATGGAAACAAAGGAAATTGAGACAATTCACTGGCACTGGGAAAAGTCTCCAGCTCCTGCTGAGGGCATGGGACTGGTTCTATGCTTAAAAGCAGAGAGATGAGGACAGAACACAACAGAGCTGGCCTGAAAGGAAAAAGCTTGAAGAGCTCTCCAAATTAACACAGGTGGCCTGCTGGAAGCATCTGAAGTTCTGGCTGCACAGCTTATCATAAGAAAGTCTTTGCACAGGACAGATGGCTGTATTGACCGTTTTAAAATCCCCTAATTAAATTGTAGTTTGGGTTAAGATAGCAGAAAAGTCCTTACGCTTGCCAGAAATCACAGACATTGGAAGTAAAGCTGCACAGTTATTGATCCCACTCCAGGATAACAAACATCTTCATCTCTGAGCTACAGCAAGGCAGCTGCCAATTAACTGGCAACCTCAGTGTGCTGGTGAGGGATGTGGCTGATCTGTACAAAATAACCCTGCAGTACAGTAATAAAGGATCTCTCTGACCACTGAAGAAACTAGTTCTCCCTAAGAAGTGTTAATGGCATAGGTGACAGCTCACTACCTGGCCAGCATTTTCTAAGTTTTAAAGGTCTGCATGCCCTGCCCTCCCCTCCACCTCCTAACAGGAGGCATCAGTGACACGCTGCTAAGGGCTCACGCGTGCAGACAAGCCTCTGCTCTTTCTCCTGCTAGTGCTGTCAAGTCTCTCATATGGGGTAAGATAGCCTTGCCCAGCTGTCTCCCATTACACGCTTCGCTGTCGTTAGAGCTTTACCTGATGAATCGGAGCAGGAGACACTGCATTGCACTGCCCTGCAGCTGGGGAGGCAGGTCATGGCAGGAAAGAGAGGGCTCACAGCAAACTGCTAACAGTGCAGCCCCTGGCAGGAGTCCCTCGTCCACCTCAGGATGGTCAAAGTGCCAGGTGTCACATCGGGAAAGCAAAGACATTCAGGAACTGTATTACGGTACTGTAAGTACTGCTTATCACACTTCAGTGAAATCCCTTATAATAGTGCTCTGCTCCCTTCCTTAGCTCCTCCAGACTTAAAATTTAACCACCTAAATCATCAGTACAACATCTTTAAAAGCATCAAAGCAAGAAGCACAGGTAGTATTTCATAGTTACTTTGTTAGGCTCTCTACAACCACAGGGAAATATTACTGAACTGAGAATTAAGTCATGTTATAAAACAGAAGCCTGCTAGGTAGGGTAGAAACTCCCTTGCTCTGGGGATTTTAGAAGTCCTAGTATAATGCCCTTCCTGAAAACTTGGACACATTTAGCTTTAAATGCATTAAATCCCCAGATTTCTCCTGTGCTTAAATTAGAAGTGAATTAGTGCTCTCAGCAAGTCATTAGAGGTCTGAACTTGCAAATATTGTAACGCCCAGGGGAGATTCAGATCCAAGACTCTGGACATGTCCCATATATCTGCACAAAGAGAAAAAGTTATTCCAGCGTATGGAGGAAATTGTGCATTACCACCTCTGCTTGGGAGAAGCCAACCTGCATTCCTCATTTTACGGCATCCTTCCATCATGGCTTTCAACAACCTCAGAGAGCTGCTGCTGGGTAAGAGGTGTGTGCTGCACGGGAACTGACTGCAGATCATGCTGTGTGTGATGCACGGCATTTATTGATTTCACTTTATAAAGTGTTCCGATATGTTTCAAGAATAGACAGTCCTGTAAGAAGTCTTCTATATCAAGCCTTAAAAAGCACTTCAATACAGATTCATTTCTGTATAGCTTCTCTCTCAACTGCAGCACTGCCTAAGCTGAGCGGATGGGCACATTAACATAAAGAATTCCATTATATGATAGCAAGGAAAAAAGTTAGCATCAAGTGGCAGCATTAGTGTACGAATCATGCAGCATTATACATGTTTAACCAGTGAAACAAAAACCTTTCTGAGCTACAGATGGCCTCAGTCAGAGGCATTTTCTCTCAATAATAAAAAGGCTGTCAACGGTTTTCTTGAAAAGAACCTCCTTAACCTCTGTGCTGGGCTGACCCTGGCTGAAGGGC
The DNA here is from genome assembly GCF_000690775.1 of Eurypyga helias. Taxonomy (NCBI): domain Eukaryota; kingdom Metazoa; phylum Chordata; class Aves; order Eurypygiformes; family Eurypygidae; genus Eurypyga; species Eurypyga helias. Next base: position 11,579 of record NW_010223753.1, on the reverse strand, counting down.
AGGTGCCCACCAAAGCCACTCTGTCACTGCCCTCCTCCACTGGGCTGGGGAGAAAAAATACAAGGAAAGGTTCCTGGGTCGAGACAAGGATGGGGAGATCACTCAGCCATTACTGTCGGGGGAAAACAGGCTCAACTTGGGGAAATGTTAATTTATTACCAATCAGACCTGAGTAGGATAAGAAACAAATCCAAATCTTCAAACACCTTCCCCCCATCC
>NW_010223753.1:0-11280 GCF_000690775.1 Eurypyga helias | reverse complement strand
GAGGAATGGGGGTTGTGGTCAGTCCATCACACGCTGTCTCTGCTGCTCCTTCCTCCTCAGGGGAGGATCCTCACACTCTGCCCTTGCTCCAGCGTGGGATCCCTCCCATGGGAGACAGTCCTCCACGAACTGATCCAATGTTGTTTCCTTATGTGTGGTGCAGTCCTTCAGGAGCAGCCTGCTCTAGTCTGGGTCCTGCCGGGGTGACAAATCCTGTCAGCAAAGCTGCTCCAGCCTGAGCGCCTGTCTCCATGGGTCCACAAGTCCTGCCAGGACCCTGTTCCAGTGTGGACTTCCCACAGGCTCACAGCTTCCTTTGGGGGCATCCCCCCGCCCCAGCATGGGGTCCTCCCCAGGCTGCAGGGGGGTCTCTGCTCCCCCGTGACCCTCCATGGCTGCAGGGCACAGCTGGCCTCACCATGGGCTGCACCACAGGCTGATGGAGAATCTGCTCCGGCGGCTGGAGCACCTCCTCCTCCTCCTTCTCTGCTGACTTGGGTGTCTGCAGGGCTGTTACTCTCACATACTCCCACTCCTTTCTCTGGCTGCAATTGCACAGTTTTCTTTTTTCCCCCCTTTTTAAACACGTTATCTCAGGTGCACTATCACTTTCACTGATAGGCTCGGCCTTGGCCAGTGGCGGGTCCATCTTGGAGCCGGTTGGCATTGGCTTTGTCGGACATGGGGGAAGCTTCTAGCAGCTTCTCACAAAAGCTACTCCTGTAGTACCCCCCTCCACTACCAAAACCTTGCCAGGCAAAGCCAATATACCTTCTAGCTACGGAGAAAGCAACTCTTGTGTTGTGCATGTCAATCAAACCGCACGTTTGTTCAACAGTGTTATCAGTGCAAATTTTTGATGTATACTGGTCGTCAACAATGTTTAAAAGAAAGGCAGTCTTATATACATATGGAGAAAATTCCAGTTTTTCTTTGCACTCAGCAGTTTTGTTACAGCTACTGAGTTGTAGCACAACTCCAGGAAAACTGGTTCCAGGCAGGTTGGAACCTGCCATCCGTCTGTGATTAAGTGACGCCCTATGAACTGTCCTGTGATGTAAAGTCAGGATGTGTATGTTTCAAACACAGAACAAAAGCGTTCAGTAGGAGAAAGCAAACCAGAACGGTCAGTCTTTACCACGATTTTTTCTCCCCAAGTAGCTACAACACCCAGATTGTGACTGTCCAGCTAGAACGGAGAATTGTTTTCAAGAATGACAGAAAATAATTTACGCTCTTCTCTCTGTTTTATCATGGTGCTGTAACTCTTCAAGTTTCACTTCAATAAAGGGTTGAGTGAGGTATAAAGCCGACGCTTTGTACAGGATGCTGGGCTCACAGGGAAGACAAGCAGTTTTAAGCCTGCACTTAGTGAGAAGAAAATGAGGTTCAGTGCACAAAGATCAAATAGTAACGCTCACATTTTCCCCTTGTCTGCCTCACTGCATTTTTAAGCTTAAGGTGTGCTGGTACTTCTTCCCTCACCTCCCTATATTAGCACATATTTTAATGTGATATTTATGCAATATTTTTATGGAATTGTTATCACATTCCACCTCTCTGTTAGGGAGGTGAAGGTAAAGATGGAAAACGGCTTCCTCTACCTGCCCCCTCCGCCTGAAGGCGTTCAGATTTCTGAACTCCACTCGCAACAGCTTTTCTTTTAAGCAACCACGGAGCACAGCCTAAAGACTATTCTACGAGCTACATAGTTTTAGCACACGTTCTACTAAACCCATGAGTCGTTTTAAAGACAGAAATTCCCTTTGTTTCTGCAGAGCCCACACAGTGGGATAGCACTTCTGTCTGCTTTGGTGTCACTCGCTCCCGTCCCAGCGCCTTTGTTCCAACTGGACATATCCGACAGAGTGCTGAACCTACAGGCACATGGGCATGCAAGGTGATGTAGAAGGATGTGTGGTTTTCATTCATCAGCTAATTCGGCATATGAACAGAAATTTCTAAATAGCAAATCACACAACTGCCTATAATTTTTAAATACTATGTAATTTCGTTCTTAAGATTTTAAAAGGAGAAAGACCACTCATGCAGATATTTCTTCATCCCTGGACAGTGCTACAAATAAAGTACTGACTAAGCAGCATAACAAGAATTTATTTGCACCAATAATAGCACATAGAGTAATTCTTTCCTAAGCGTCAACTATTGAACCATAAAATCATAGAATGGTTTGGGTCGGAAAGGACCTTAAAGATCATTTAATTCAACCCCCCCCTGCCATGGGCAGGGACACCTTCCACCAGACCAGGTTGCTCAAAGCCTCATCCAGCCTGGCCTTGAACACTTCCAGGGATGGGGCATCCACAGCTTCTCTGGGCAACCTGTAAGTGGGAGCTGCACACACACACAAGCCAAAAAATACTCCCAAGTAGTGAATTTTCCTAAAATATAGAAGCAACTTTCTTAAGTAGGCAAATAGTCTCAAAATGGGAGTTATTAACCATGGGACATGAATATAAAGACCATAGTACCCTAGATAAGAAACAAAACAAAAATAAAAATAAAGGGATTATTCTGCTAGTTTATAAATCTGAAGTAGCAACAATAGAGCTTGCTTAAAGCCAATCGGTTTTTCAGCAATGCCATACTTCCAAGGGAACATGAAGCTTAGGGAAACATGCCCCGACACTTCCGTTGGGAAATTTTCCTCCCACTGAGAGCATTTGTGCATGACTGTAAGGCTGCCCACAGCACCTAACAGGGTCCGTGGCTGCATTGCTCAGCTATCACAGGGAGACAGAAGTTCAGTCCGTGTCCTGCCTTCTCCCTGCAGAAGCTTTAACGCAACACAGCCATGACCAAAGAAAACACCTTAAACACATACAATACTTATTTTGGCCTCTGAGAAATGCCAACATGTGCCTGTCAGTGTAGAACAACCACTCTGTAGCCTGGCAACATTTTGTTGGAGAAAACAGCCATTTTCCACACACCTGTACCCTTACTTTCTGCAAATGCTAACAAGTCACTGGCAGTTTATACTACAAGGAAACGAGCACACACATTGCTGTGCCCAAATGCCCTGCTGCACAGGAAGCAGTAAGAAAACAACGTCTTAACAACCATGAATGTGGCGAGACGAGCACTTTTATCTGCTTACCAGATATCTCTTTAAATAGAGATGCAACCACAACACTGTAAGCTGACGGGTTCAGTAGCTGAGTGATTCAGTTCAAATTCACTCTAATGCATCACTGACCACCTTTCAAGAGCCAGCTTCACAGTCATTTCAAATCTTCATCTTTACCTACATGAACACTAATTAGAGCTAAGCAGGCATGCAGCTGCACTGCGGAGGTACCTTGTCTCACTGGTAAATAAATGCACATGGAGATTAAGTTGAGGCAGGCTCAGGCATTTTTTTTACTCCCTTGTCACTGTTTGTGACTTTGCAGATGTGCGCATTAACCCATCCCCTGACACCCAGTGCTGTGGTTCTCCCGCTGCCCTCTGGCAACCGTGTCACGTTAGAGGAACAGTGTTCCTCAGGGGTAAAATGCAGGAAGTATGTTAGAGGAGAAAACAAAGTGGTGGGCACATGTACAGCAGAGTCTGACTTCTAACAAGAACCCCTGACAAGACGGCTTAGCCTAGCTTAGGTCTCCAGCAGCTTTTAAAGCACTCAGAACTTCCCTTGTGTCCAGAAGAGGGATAGGCCAAAGACCAGTTAAAAGCCACCATGAACCATGCTGTGACAACACAGGCTTGGAGAAGTGGTGGAAGATGCTGCGTTCAGATGCAGAAACAGCAGCCTGAGTGACAATTTGTTAGCTGCGATGCCAGTCATTCACTAGAGCGCAGGTGTTGTTTTGCTCAAAGCAAGGGTTATTTTCATTCAGAATGGCATTTGGGAATACTTCACTCAAAGGAGAGCTAGTTTAGCTAGTTGCAACAGAGAGGACAAGCCTTGGACGTTCCCCTAGCCAAACACTCGAGCTAGAAGCAATGGATGAGAAAGCCCACTGCGAGAGCTACGCTGGTTAAAGGACACACTGCAGAACTGGAATCACTTTAGCAAGGAGCACAGCTGAGGAATCAGGTTTATTAGCTCAGCCCTCCCATTGTGGAAAGGGGCTTGCACTGTTCGGGGAGATTCTCCACCAGGCTCCAGGACACGTACACATCAGTGAGTTTTCTACACTAACTTCAACTGAGCCACATGGATATGCTTGTGGTAGTCTCAGGCAACTTTTAAAAGCACAAACTCAGCATTTGCCAACACTCTTTGTATAAATATACCAAGGGGAATTACAAAAATCCTAAAAGCAGGTAAATGGATTATAGCAACTTTAATAGGAAATTTATTCTTCTTGTGGCTATTGAAAGAAATACCACTAGAGATTACATCTTTCTCAGGATACAGCATCCGCCTCAATATAAAATAAAATCCACTAAAGTCAACAGAAGGGCCACACCAGACTTCTGCAGGTTTTGGATGAAGTGGCATTGGTTCTGTTTTCTCTTTGCTAGCCACGCAGAGACTGGTCCACTATCTCACAGCATGCAGCACAAAAAACCCCACCCAAAGCTGCACAAGTGTGCACTGTTAGCTTTCAGTGGAAATTTTGACAGTGCAAAATTACCAAGATAAGAAGTTTTCTCTTTACAGTCCTTGATAATAAGGTTTTGTAGCATTTGGGAAAAAACCCTGTGGTTTCCCCACAGGAAACCCATGATACTGCCTGTAATAGCAGCCATAGTTTTAGGGTACAGTTAATGAGATTGCATTGTACTTAACAGTGATGCAAGTAAAACAGTGAAATTCAGGACTTTGTCTACAATGCACAAATGAAAATTCAACAAAACAATCAGTGTCATGAACTACAAAACTCACTGTAGGAATCAGGGAGCTCTCTGCAGCATTTGTGGCTGGCTTGAAAGACCTCGCTCCTTCTGGCATCTGTTTTATGCCAACCTGACTTCCGTAGCATTGCTGCTCATTTATGTTCACTACACGAGGGGCACCAGGTCTGCACCTGCAATCTAAGCAAAGAGCTGTGTACTAAATTTAAATGAACAGTTGTTCTACCCCCCTGACATGTTTGTGAGATTAGAACCAGAGCAGAATTCACTTCAGCGTAAGCTTCCCTCAAAGCATTTCTGCTGTAGTTACTTTCCCAGGCAAATCCTAGAAGTTTCGCAATTAAAAATCTATTCCCACTTCAAAAAGAAATGTCATTTGTATCTTGCAGGAACACCTACACTTTTCAAGACTTTTACTCCAATCAGTGTCTCTTTCATCCTTTGCAAGGGGGTTTCCACTACAACACTTGGCATTGAAAATTACATCATTTTTCAAAGAAAGGTTGTAATTTGAGTAGTGATAGAGAAAGTAGGCTTGTCAACTGCGCAATTTATTTCCCCTTCAGGAAGCTAGAATAAGCATACATTCTGTGGTATTAGAAAAGTACAGCTTGCTAGCAACTTGCATGTATTGCAAAAATGTACTGAACTGACTGACTTAAGTAAACGAAAGATCAAGGTTTATCAAGTCAAATGCATTGAAGCCTTGTGCCAACTGCCTACTAAATTCGTATCTTCTTCCACTTACACTTGAAAAATGTAGTTTTAATACCCATTTTCCAAGAAACAGTTAAGGCAGTCTCCAGAAGTCTTCTTTAAGTGGCATATCAGAGACTTTCTGTTTTGAAAACAGAGAGGAAGGATTTGAGAGGGCTTTGTTATTTCTTGAGGTGGAGGAATAGGGAAGTATAAACTCTGAAGTGACTTTCAGGACAACAAGGCTGAAAATTCTTTTCCCTTGAGGTTTCCAGTCACGTACAGCAAATTCCAGGCCTGGAACAGACTTTGGGAACTGCTAAGGATTGTTACCTTTTTTAAGCAACCACAATAAAATGTTCCCTCCTGCCACGGTTCATCCAGAACCAGCAAAGCACTTTAAATATAAAAATTCCAGTAATGGTCTTGCTTCTAGAAACTTGCTGACATCCTCTGTTGGGGTCTCAGCAATATTTTAGTCTTTCCTTGGTCAGCCACGGCCTTAGCGCTGTGGCAACAGTCTGCTATCTCATCACAGAAATGAGATACAGATATCTAACAAGTTTGACTGCTGCCCCACATGTCCTTCGTCAAAAATGCGTGTAAACCTTCCAATCCCATATATACTGCAGAAGCATAAACATACAGGTTTAAGGAACTTCACGATAAGTGTGAGTTAGCCATTTCCTAGACCATCAGTACTTAACACTGGCACTTCTAGGATCTCTAATTATTCTGCTCTGTAGACAGTACCACGCCTTTCTAAGACAAAACCCACCTACAACCCATAATGTACTACTTTTTATTTTTGCACACTTATTTTGAACTTAGGAAGACTCAGCTAAGCCCCAAAAGAGAAACTCAGTATCCACCCCCTCCCTTCCTAAGTATGTCTTCCCTTCCAAATGTAAAGTTGTCTTTCATGCTTCTTTAGGATTCTTCTGCTTGTCAACAAACAAAATACTAATTTATAAACTCTTTTTGCCACCCTATTAAGTGATCTCTCAGTCAGCTTCACTTGATGATCCAAGTCTTGTGCCAAACAGAACTGTTTCTTTGATTCAATTTGAGCACAGACTTCACATACATCTGTGCACATCAATATTTAATATTAATCCATTTGCCTCTCCAAGAACTCAAATAGCAAGAGCTATTCCCAATCAGATGTCCATTTGTCATAGGTTCTTATCTTGGAGACACCAGCAGCATATGTTTACCAGAGATCACATAAGTAGCTAATCAGATACTTCTCCAGAATATGCACCCAGAAGTTCACAGCTCAGGGACTTTCAAAAGGAGGAAACATCTTTGTACACAACAGATGTGGATAGAGTAGCATTACCTTATATCCTGTCTTTCTAAAATTAGGCATGATTTGGCCTTATTATCATAGAATCTTATCACAGAATGGTTTGGGTTGGAAGGGACCTTAAAGACCATCTAGTTCCAACCCCCCTGCCATGGGCAGGGACACCTTCCACTAGACCAGGGTGCTCAAAGCCTCATCCAGCCCGGCCTTGAACACTTCCAGGGATGGGACATCCACAACTTTCTGGGCAACCGATTCCAGTGCTTCACCACCCTCTCCATGAAAAATTTCTTCCTGATATCTAAACGAAACCTCCCTGCTTTCAATTTAAATCCGTTCCCCCTTGTCCTGTCACTACAGGCCCTTGTAAAAAGTTGTCCCATCCAGCTTCCTTGTAGGACTCTCTCAGTCCATTCTCATAGCAGAGGTGCTCCAGCCCTCTGATTATCTTCGTGGCCTCTGGACTTGCTCCAACAGGTCCACGACCTTATTATTTTAGAGGGTCATGCAGAAGTCCGTGTGGGGTCTCACAAGAGCAGAGTAGAGGGGCAGAATCCCCTCCCTCGACCTGCTGGCCACACTTCTCTGGATACAGCCCAGGATACGGTTGGCTTTCTGGGCTGCCAGCACACACTGCTGGCTCATGTCCAGCTTTTCATCAACCAGTACCCCCAAGTCCTTCTCCTCAGGGCTGCTCTCGATCCACTCTCCACCCAGCCTGTACTTGTGCTTGGGATTGCCCTGACCCAGGTGCAGGACCTTGCACTTAGCCTTGTTGAACTCCATGAGGTTGGCAGTGGTCCACCTCTCCAGCCTGTCCAGGTCCCTCTGGATGGCATCCCTTCCCTCCAGCGTGTCAACCGTGCCACACAGCTTGGTGTCGTCTGCAAAGTTGCTGAGGGTGCACTGGATCCCACCACCCATGTTGCAAACAAAGATGTCAAACTGCTGGTCCCAATACTGAACCTTAAGGAACGTCAGCTATCACTGGTCTCCACTTGGACATCAAGCTGTTGAACTATCCAAATAACAATGCTTTAAGCAGAGGACTGGCTCAGTATTTTTTTTTAATGTAGCACTGATAGAAAGGACAAGAAAGAAAAGTATATTCTTGGTGGATTTTAAAGCCTGTAGCAAGTAATTTCTTGCTACCTAACAGAACTTTCAGTCTGTTGCAGGCTGCCCCAAATATCATACCAAGCTCATATCTCTGCAGCCACTCAAAGCTGGTACTGTACAACAATGATTTGCTCCTGGAGAGCAGATTTATGAACACAACACCAGGACTACAAACCCAGAAATCCCCTGCTGCATTCTCAGTGTTCACCTTTGCATTATGCCCCTAATTACCTTCAAAGGAGTTCATTCCTTGTAAGCTTCTTGTTCAGGCTGAGAAGCGTTTCATTCTGAATCCTCTGCAGATCTCAGGTTTACGCCTCGTGCTCTCAGCCCGGACTAAGCAACTCTCTCCATTTTTACAATACGTATCTCCCATAGTCTTCAGCTTCTCTCTCAGTTCAGGATCTTTCTTTTTCTTAACAAGAGGCTTCCTCTTGAGATGCATACTCTCATTGGATGGCTCCGTGACTTTTCTGTTCACTTAGGCCTGTAACATGGAACTGCTAAATCCAGTTGTTATAACTGGTAAAGACCTTCTCCTTCTCCAGGCTCATGACAAACCCTTTAAACGTGAACTGCATCCTCCATAAAACTGGATCTCTTCCCTGCTTAAAGCCACAGTTTAGACCACTGATCATAGAATGCATTACTTACTGAAAGAAGCTCTAGTTCTGTATCCTGGATTTCAGTGGAATCTGATGGACCTATTTAGGTTTAACAATGAGAAATTTTGATTCTACCCATATTTATGAGTGGGGTGTATAAATTCAGTTGCTGGTAAATTCCAAAGCTATGTCCATTTTAAAATAGTGTTGTTTATAATGCATTTTTTCATCATGATAATTACAACCTCAGAAACAGTATAAAGTGTAAAAAAATACCACTATCTCAGTCTTTTGTATTAATTTCTTCTCATCAGCTCACTTTATTATGATAAAGCTCTGAGTAGGTAAAAGTCTATTTCACCTTTGGACTCAAATGGAAGGGTAGACTATATTAATCAAGACTAATCTTCTCCTTCATGTTCAAATAAGATGCTAATCCAGTAAATTATTTCTTAAGCATTGATCTAAGGTAGTTAATATAAAATTAATATTCCAAAGTAATAACATCCCAAATAAACATATACTGCAAAAGGCATTTTCTCACATAAGAGCTTTTCTCAAAGGGCAATGATGTACATTGAACCTTAGACTACGCCGAGGGCTATTTCAACTTACGTATTCCAAAAAGACAAACGTAGTCACGTGATTGACTTTTTCTCCTAAGCAACCCTTCCTGCTTCTGCATTATGCATAATTGGAAATAAAACCATTCACTCAGGAAAAAAAAAACCAACCAAACCAAACCCAAACATCAAACCCTCAGAAGTTAACAGAAAACTTCTTTGACAGTGCTCAGAGAGCAAGCTTCCTCTGAAAGAAACTGCCCCGATTCCGAGAATAAAATGGCTTCTCTACCCAAGCACAGGCATATTTCATTACATTTTAAAGATGTAAGCCATATACTGCTTTACCTTCTCGTTCCACTACTGTTCTGGATTGTGGGCTCAGTTTCACAGGCTTTAAAAGAATGGAGAAAACATATTGTGACATCCTAACCTGACCTTCTAGACTGGTACTGCTATAATTTCTCCATTGTGCCTCTGCATCCTGTTCCAGCTAAACTCTAGGCTTTCTCAGTGATGGACTTTCATACTTGGTTTAGAAATCTCAAGAAACAGAGTCAAATAGCACTCCTAGGTAAAACAGTTCTGTAATTTAGTTTAAGAGATATCTAAATACTTTTGCTGAATTCAACATAACAGGAAGACTTAGAGTATGGGTCTTACATTAATATTGCTAAAGTAGGTTTGTATCACATAAAATGCAACCAATAGTCCTGTACATGGTCTTCTGTGGCAAGACAGGTGGGTAATAAATGCAAGTGCACACATAAATACTTTATTCATCTCTTGGAGGCAAGCAGTGAAGGAGACTGCCTGTTTGCTAGTGAGGTTGTAAAAGCCTGAACCACATTTCCTGTTTGTAAGAAAGCAGGTGAAAAAAAAAGACTAGAGACCTTTAAGATTGACGGCAACTCTAGAGATAGACTCACGCTGCCTGGTCCAAACCAAAAGAGCATCCAAGGTCTGCCAACATAACTTCATTTCCTGTTGGATAAAGGGGCAGGGAGTATTCCTAGAAACAACAAAAACAGGTAAGCCTTATCTTTTCCGTATTACAAATTTATAAACAAAGGAGCAATAAAAACACACTGTGGTAGATAGTCAGTCTTCCAAGAAGGTTACTCAGGGTTCTGAAGTCAAAATATTAATAATAATCATGATGATGAGTCATCCTCAACAGCTTAAACCTTCATTAATTAAGGTTTGTTAATGAAGACTGAGCACTGGCCTTAGTTTTGTGATTAAAATATTTACTGTGCTGAGAGCTTCTTATTTTACAGTGTGCTGCTTCCTTTTTGAAGTATGAAGTTTACCTCTTAAAATGCAATTAGTCGTGCACTAATTAATTGCAGTTTAAGGAATCCTTTCTGGAGAATTAATCCTGTCTTAAAAACTCACACAGGTGGAAACATCTTTAATGTTAATTTAACAATCATCAGTCTCTTAATGGGTTTCTTTTTCTATGGGTCATTAGTACAGAATATTACTTATCTCACATTTTAATTGGAGAGGGGGAAAAAAAAAGTAATTTTGTCTCATCTTTGCCAAATTTGCAGACAGAAACAACAGGAAACAAACTGTTTTGTGCTCCAGATCGTCATCTTAGGTCTGATAGTGACAAAAGTAATTAATCTGCTTCTATGAATGACGACCTGATACTATAGAGGGCATGGCCAGTTCTTGCTAGACAGGTATCTATATTCCCCACCTAGTGTTCCTTTTCAGTAGGAAAAAACTGGCAGAAGTATGATATCTTCCTGTTATCCTTTGTGAGGAATTCTCTAAACAAAATACATTAGAACAAGAAGGAACAAAACTTAGTGTTTCTGCTACGTATTCTTATGCTGTTAGGAGGATAAGCACCTATTTCTAGCCCTGAATTGTTAAGACTGCCTCGTTCCCCAGAGGTTAAGTACATGATTAGGTCCACTCCTTTGGGTTGCAATAAGACTGAATTACAGAAACTAATCCAAGAAAGACTACAATGTTTTGTGGACTTTTCTTTGGTTGGTTATTTTTTTTTCTGTTTGCTTCCTCTTCCCTCAAATATTCAATTAGACAGCAATCGAGTAAAATGCTCCAGAACAGAGTTCTGCTATGAGTTTTTTGGAATAAATATTAAATATATTAGTATAAGTATATTTAGTATATATAAATATACTAA
>NW_010223752.1:22953-47359 GCF_000690775.1 Eurypyga helias | reverse complement strand
CCGCTAATGAGCGGGGAGCGCTTGGGGCCGGTACCTCACCCTCGGCCCGTCTCCGCGCGACAGGAAGGCGGGGGGGGGCCGATGCTCGAAATGCTGGTGTGGTGAGAGTGTCGCGTCGTGTGACTCCCCCAAGGGAGAAGTCACACAATCTGCACTTTTCCACAGCAAAACCCGTTTCTTCGGGGGTTGTTCAGTTGTTTAGGTTTGTGGTTTGGGTTTTGGGTTTTTTTTCAGGCTGATGCAGGGCCGGGAGCGGTCCTGACAGTCCACGGGCCCAGTTGGCACTGGCTGCCCAGTATCTCTGTTCTAGAAGGAGTTCAAAGCATACTTCACAGTACGCCTAGTCATTGCATCTTCCAAAGTGAAGGTGTGTTATGCAAGATGAAAGTAGTTGGGGTTTTATATAAAGGGCTTGACATCTTAATCAAGTTTCAGTTTAAGATCTACCAGCAGTTTTCTCTGCTTGTCTCAGCCACAAACACAGGAGGAGGAAATACAGAAAGTTAACAAGATCATGTTTGTGTTTTCTGCATCTTTCTTGTATTTGCATTTATATAGGGGTTCACACTTGCCAGAACTTGAGGTTTGATATATCTGAGTCTGGGGATGTGTATCAGATACATAAAGGTCTACTGTTTGTTCAGCTAACATGAAGATCCAATATTTAGAGACTTAGCTCATTGTAGACATCTCAACCAAGGTTTCTTGATTTATTGGAGACCTTAAAAGTACCTAGAAACACAGATTTTTGCCACATGTACTTTTATATTAGATTATATAAATGCCTACTTGTTATCAACGTCACTCATCAAAACCAGTACATGTCCAAACACAGGTTAGGTTTGTTCCCAGAATTAGGTTATTTTTACTCCTAGAGATACCTGCCAGAAAGCTGGGTCCTTGTAGCTGATAAAAATTGTCTTTATTTTGCTAGAGAGAACTAACTGTAAAACACATTTACGTTAACCATGTGTATGCACACAACACTGAGAATAAACCTAGGACACTGGAATAAAAATGGGTTCTGGATCTTTTTTCCCTTGTTTATGTTGTAATAAAAGGATACTATTTTGTCATGTAACCAGGTGGTGTAGCATATTTAAGAAGCATTTGCTATAATCCATTTGGAAATTTCTCTCAGAAATAACATACAAAATTGATTTCTACAGCATGTCTTACAGCTAATAGTGGGCTGCTTTCCTGCAAGCTGCAGCAAAATACCTGCATGACATTATAACCTATAACAGGAATGATACTAGTCACTTAACACTAACTTCCTTGTAGTCTCAGCCTGCTTAATGCTGTCACTACTTGAACAGAGTTAGATTGGACTCTGGATGCTCCACAGATTGGTTACTGTGCTGGTTTTAGTTGAGATAGAGTTAAATTTCCTGACAGCTAGTATGAGGCTATTCACAGAGTGGTAGGGGTCAGAAGGGACCTCTAGAGATTGTCTAGTCCAACCCCCCTGCCAGAGCAGGATCACCTAGGGTAGATCACAAAGGAACAAGTCTTAGGTTTTGGTTGTGTTGAAAATATTGATAACACTGGTGGTTTTGGTTGTTGGTAAGGAATGTTTATATCAAGTCAAGGACTTTTAAGTTTCTGATATTGCACCTGTGTTCATGTTGTAGACAAGAAGCTGGGAAGGGACACAGTTAGGACAGCTGACTCAAACTGACCAAAGAGGTATTTCATTCCATAAAATGGCATGCTCAGTATATAAACTGGGGGATTGGCCTGGGGTCTGGCACTCTGGGTCTTGGACTCTCGCTGCTCATGGACTGGCTGGGCATTGGTCAGTGAGTGGTGAGGAGTTGTATCATTTGTTTTCTTTTCCATTTTTTTAATTACATATGGATAGTAGTGGTAGTATTATTTTAATTACATATTAGTAGTAGTAATGTTAGTATTATCAGTATTGTTAGTATTATTGATTATATTATTTTATTTAATTTATTTTCATTTTATTAGATTTTTCTTACCTCAACCCACAAGTTTACTTGTCTTTTTCTCCAGTTCTCCTCCCCACCCCACTGGTGACACTGTGGTACTTAGTTGCTGTCTGGGATTAAACCACAACAGTTACCTAATACAAAATAAAGTATTATACGCTTCTCTGACCATTGGAATTCAGTGCCTTTGGTGTTTTGTAGTTGCCTGATAAATATTTGTAACCAAAAAATGTAATGGCACAAGGACACTATTGGGTTTAACAGGTCAGTAAAGTTTAAATATCAAGTTTCAAGGGTATGTGTACGAGGGTGGTTTCCTAGCCCATCTCACTTAGAAATTCAAGTTCTGCAGATGCCTTGAAACCTACTTGTTAAGGGTGCAACAGGGCAGCCATGCTACACAAAAGCTAATGGCATGGAAGAAGCTCTGGAGCAGTCGCTCCCCACAGTAAGTAGACATGAACGTCAGCTGTTTTGAGTCCCAGGCCAGTTCTGAGACAGAAGAGAGTGTATAACAAAGCATTAGTGGAAAAGGTGACTGTTCCATTTTAATATGTGGCAACATACCGACATGGTTTTACAACATAATGGAGCTATTTTTATATCTTCCTGTAATTGCTGGTTGCTGGTACTAGATGATTTTTAGCTTTATTTCATGCTTTCTCTGCATTATTATACTAGCATTAGCTTGTTCTTTCACACAGTGTTTATGTTGTACCTTAGATATTTATTTTGTAAGTGACATGGAAAAAGAGGAGCAATAAGGAGCTTTTAAACAGAAGAATAACTTTCAGCTTCAGCACTTGCAGCCAGCATTGCTATAGAAAGTATTACTATTCCTTACATATCTCTCCTTCTGCCTGTCTACTAAGAAAGCTCAGTGAATGCTTATGCAAACAGTGAATGAGAAATCTCTATGGGCAAAAATGTAAACCTTTATTTTTCTTACCAGTGATCAGGACAGCAATCTCCAACCCAGAGTAGCCCCCTGCTAAGAGCCAAGCTGTTTGAAAACAGAGGGCTTAAATGAAGGATCTATAGCACCTTTTTTTTTTTTTTTTTCCCCTCCCTGCAGCTGCTATAGAAAAGTGGTATTACTCATATACCACAGAAATCATGACCGGGTCATCTTCCTTCTCTCTCTTTGCATAATGTAGAAGAACAATACAGCTAGAAAACTCTTGCCATCACCTAGCTCGTTACTTACCTAAACTGTGCACCCCCATGCACACTCATGTACATACAGCCACCTCAGTTCTTTTCAGCAGAACTCAATAGCTAATCAAGTTAAGAAAAAAACCCCAAAACCAAAACCCACCAGCAACCCCTACATGTCCCGTCCCACCCCAACAAAACCCCCCAACCAAAACCATTTAAAGAGCAAAGGAAACTGTTCACCTAACAATTACTCCCCTCATTATCAAAGGCCAAAGTGAGCCTTTTAAGCAACCTCACTCCAGACCATACACTGAGAATAAAATTAATTTAACCTAGAGATACACAGAAAATCTTTTCATTAGTTTGCCTCTTCACAGAATTGTTACCCCTTATACCATTAAGTACCATACAACCCACCCCCCATGTCCTTCTTTAACCCTAGCCATAGTCATACTCATTCTCCTCCCCTTGCGCGTTTTATCTGTGCAAAGCAAGTGTTTTCAGGTGCTGCCTGTTAGCAGCATTCACATCCACAAACTTGTAATCATGCTTACATAAATGTAAGGAGAAAGTCACAGGCAATACTACTGACTTTCCCCATTGTCCGGTAATGTGAAGACTCTCTTGACAGCGCAGAGGAGAGTTAACATAGAAAAAGCCATTTTCTCAAGACATTCCCGGACTTTACAAGAGTTCTAGAAAGTGTAAGAGTCTGTAGAGCTTTAGGGCTGCCTTCCTGAGAAGGAAACACAGGTTTCATCATGAAGATACCTCGCTAATGAAATCACTTTAGGCAGTATGTTAAAGTCATTAAAGAACAAATAGATAAAGAGTCAGAAATAGAAAACTAACTGTGAGATTCAGGCTTTCTCCCTTGGTTATTTGTGCAATAAGCACTGGCAATATTGCTATCCACTAATTGCTTTTGATTTTGAAGAGGTTAGACTGCTGAATGGTCTTCCTTAATCATTGCGGGAAAATGCTAAGACTCATAGTGGTTTGTATCGATGCTATGGAATCACCGTTACTGTCAGTCTGGGAGCTAAGGGAACTTGCCCTGCTGCTGGATGTTCATGTCAATAGTAAAGTGTGGCAGTGATTTCTCTTACGTGCCTATCATTTCTCTGTGTAGCGTTGTCATCTTGGTGTGATGTGTGTAAAGTAGTACATCAGTAGCGTATTCTGCCTGGGGCAGCGATACCCACCCATTGGATCTCTTCCGTAATTGCCTGAAATTGGATCCCTGTTCAATTGGTGTGTCTGGCAGTCTGATAGCCAGGAAAAGTCTGTCTTAAGCGTGCAGCACGTAAACACAGATGCGGTGTTTATGCAAAGCAGCAGGACACAAAGCAATAGCTTTAATGCTTGTCTTTCTCTTTAAAAAAAAGGGATACATAATTTTAAAGCATGTAATCATCAATAGTCAAATATTTTCTTTTAAAAAATTTACTTTTTATAAAGTTAGTACAAGTAGGAAGGTAGCTCAGGAGAAATATGCAACGCTAGGTATAGTATAACGAGAGTAATGTAATTCACCTTTCCTTTTGGTATTGGAAACTTGGATGGACCTAAAGAAAATTCACCTCTATAAGAATTTAGATGGCTATCACCTGCCATTTTGCAGTTAAAACACGGTTTCTTGGTGACTACTTAGGGTGCCCGCTGCATACAGTCTGCCAGTGTTCTTTGTTTGCAAGAGATCAGTTTAAATTATGATAGCTTTCAGTGAGATGACTGAATTATATTCTCTGTATCTGGTAATGTCTGAAGAAAGAGACATCTTTTTAAAAGAAAATCTGACATATAGTTATGACATTCAAAAAATATAGATAAAAAAGTAACCATCCATCACAATATATTTCCCAGAGCCACAGACCTCCCTGTCAAGCACAGTACTTGAGACTTACTGATGTCTGCTTTCCTTCGCCTTATCCTATCTACTCCTGAGCAACGTACTGAAGTTGGGTGGAAGGTAAACTTGTGTGAAGTAGCAGACAGGCCTTCTCAACCTATAAATCATGTTTTCATAGCTCTGTGTGCTTACAGATTGGTAGGGTTAAATGATTCTGTTCCTAGCAGCGATCTAATTTACAGAAATTGGTATGGACACACACAGCTAAGTTTTTGTTTTCAGTCAGTAGTAGGAAATTTATAACCTTATAGTGGGAAACAGCCTGCTGGCAGGAAGTCCCCACATGGGGGGCATAACAGGCCATGGGAAAGCAGTGTGCAGAGTACCCCTGTTGTCCTGCAACTCCTGAAGAGTGAGTCCTGAACTGCTATATCCTATAAATCACTTCCTTATTTCTTCTCTGTCTCAGGGACTGAACAGGTCACAGCTGATAAGACATTCTGGTCCCTGCATGATTCACTCTCCCTCCTGATTCTTTGATTAACCCTTGGTATATCAGGCAAACAAAAGCCAGTGAGCTACTGGCCATCTATGCAAACAACTTGCCACTGCTAGTATTTGCATATCAGGTGTACCATGTGATGTGTTATTAAAATAAAGCTGTATATACATAAGGAAAGTGCACCAATTTAACTTAAATCAAATTTAATACCAATTTAAACTGTAGTGAGGCACTGTATGAACGATATTTCAATTCGACAGTGGCAGGTTAGCTTCAATTTAAACTGATTCTAATCTTCGGAGACTGATATGATATAAAACAGCATCCATATAGTCATTTGTATCATTTAGAAAACAATTTAAGGTAAACAGGGGCAAATGTCTTATATAACCGGCGCCTATCAGTTTGAATTTCCTATCTGATTGAGTCTTGGCAATGAATAAATTGCCAGTGAATAAAACCAGACAAAATAAATGGGATTCTGGAGACTGTGGACAGTTCTCTGCTCGGAGGGCAAGACTGCTTACTGCTCAGTTAGCCATACCACTGCAAGGTTAAAAGCCAAAAAGGGTGTCCTGAGGATGGATGCGTCTGAGGAGACGTGCGGTTGTCAGCATGCAGATGAGATCCTTGGCGATTCTCTTTGGCTTTATTTCTGCTGTGCAGGAATTACCAGCAGGCAGTGGATCAGCAGTCTCATTATTGCAAAGTCATGAATGTTCCCTCTCTTCTCATCTGTTCTTAGTGTGGGTATATCACAGGTGCAATGTACCACGGCATTTCTTTGCAGCACAGCAAACCTGAGTGTCAAGGAACAGAAGCAAAGGTGAGAAAAAGCATTTTTACAAAGTGAGTCCCGAAGAAAGATTTTCTTCTTACTTCTTATAAATCTAGTCAAAAAAAGTTCATAATTTAGAAGTTTTGAAGCAACTATGATTTCTTTCAGGAAGCCCACTAAAAAAAAAAAAAATTCAGTATCTCTCTACCCCACTGACCAAGCATAATGTTACATTCTAGAGATCATATTAATTCCACGTTTTAGGACCAGTGATTTATTGGTACCTGTCTGTAATAGTGTACCATACTGTATGGAGATGAAAAAACTGCATTGTATATACTGTGCATGTATTGTCACTTTACTAGCAACACTTCAGAAAAGGAACCAAGTTCTTCTCTACCCCTTTCTGCTGTCATTTTGTCTGCAGCCACCAATGCTGATGTGCTGGATATATACTCACTTGTCTGCCAAGACTCCAGTTTGAATAAGCAAACTCACTTGATAAGCAGATTTCTTCAGGAGTATCACAGTCATGCAGGTGGTGGCTGGGAGATCAAAGCGTTTGAAGGGCAGGCTGAAGCATGTTTCTTGGCACTGAAGCAATCGAGGAGCAAACTAAACCAGATTTTTTAGGTTCTTGCAGAAGAAAAAAGTCATAAAGCCTCTGTTACATTTTTATTCCGCATTAAATTGTCCATGCTATTTTATTTGCTTTCTGATCAGTTTGATGTCATGGTATATTGGACATAAGGGTTAAATAATGGACATCTTAGAAGGCTGTTGGAGGGCTGGCATGGCTACATCTGTCTTACTGGTCCCTACAGCACTTTTCTCTTGCCAGATTGGGCTGTGCACCCCAACAGCAGGCCGGCTGGACCAAGAAAAATGTCTCTTCCAGGCACGATCCTCATCTCCTCAGTCCCTTCCTTGGTTTCTGTGCAGGTCAGTGGGTGTCTTAGCACATCCATCAGAATGCCATTCCAGGTAAAGATCAGGCAGGCAGGGGTGTGGTAAGTGCTGCAGGGTGCTTCTCTAGTGAGAAGACTGTGGGGACCAGTGTTCTCCAAAGGGAAGAGCAATAAGGTGAGTCAGATTTGCTGAGTACTCACATGGTGTTATGTGTTGATTGAACACGTGCAATGGTGTGAAGCTGGAAGTTTAAATTGGACATTAGGAGAAGGTTCTGCACTGAGAGAGTGGTTGGTCACTGGAACAGGCTACCCAGGAAAGTGGTGACCACACTAAGCCTGTCAGAGTTCAAGGAGTGTCTGGGTGACACTCTCAGGCTTATGGTTTGGTGTTAGGTAGTCCTGCAAGGAGCAGGGAGTTGGACTTGATGATCCTTATTGCATTGCTTCCAAGTCAAGATATTCTATGATTCTGTTGTATTACAGTAATAAGTAGTATCCAATAGGCTGAAAGCTAAGGAAAAAAGTAATACGAAAAGTAATGGCATAAAACTACATAATAGCAAGGTTGCCCTCTAAGATGTCCAGAAGGAATGACAAGGAAGCAGTTGGCTTTAGCAAGATCATAGCCAAGAAAGAGACTGTGACTAGTTGCATTTTACATACACCCCAGCTTTAAATCTAACCTCATTCTTTTCTATCTCCAACCCCGGGAGTCCCTCACTCTTTTACCAGCATCATGAATTGCAAAGTCTCCTGGGAGCCAGTCACTTCTGTATTTTAGGTTTTCCATGGTACTTCTTGCCTGAAGAGATGAGGCAAGTCAAAAAGATGCATTGATCTGATGAGAGATGCAGGGGGAGAAAACTGGTTCAGGACCTGAGAATGAATTCTTAAATTCTAAGCTTTAGCTAGGTTATACCAAGCATGTTTTTGCTTGTTTTCTTCAAATGTGATTCACTTAAGGCTAAATGTCTACACAAACAGCTGGTTTAGCACCTTAGCTAATTATACCAGCCAAGGATCTGGACAAGTAACATTCCAAGTGATTCCCAGACTACTTACTTTCACTGCAGTTTACTTAAATAGACAAACCTATTTTGAGAGCCCTAAGTACTTATTTCTGCTACTGTATTTATGTCAAAAGTGTTAACAATTCTAAAAATTTCTTCAGTCTCCCAAGAAACATTAAAAGCCAAATATAGCAGAAAGCAAAGGTTCTGGTTCTGACATGAAAAGCAAATAACAGAACTAAATATCATATCTTTTTTTCAACACAGGTATTTAATTCTCTGTCATGGACAATATGAAGACTTGGGGTCACTCTATCATATGGTGCCTAATTCTCTACTACCATTTTATGGGGTCCTGAATTAAAGCAGCATTTAATACTGTCCATGAAATGTCCCCTGGTTCAGATTTTCAAATGTCCATGATTAAATATCCTGAGGTATTGATATTCAGCCTTCTCAATGTTGTGAATGGCGTTATTGAACCATAGGATAAACATATGAAGCTGCATATGCCTACCATCTATCCCAGGGGTGGGAATGTGTACAGATTTGTTTAGCAAAAAGCTAAAAAGGTTTTTCAAATTTACAAGTTAAGGTGAGGAGATAGTGAATTACCAGTTAGGAGAATCCACCCAATGCAATTGCTGCATTTTGGACAACTGGCAGATTCTCTACATTGTCTAATGTTGAAGGAGTTTCCAAAGACTGCTAAAGATTTATGCCGAAAACCATTGAAAAATTTTTCAAGAGAAGAAAACCAAGTCACATTTCTTGGGGCTGTTTTTAGAAGAAAAATATTGACTTCCTTTGCATCTGAAGACAGGTTCAGTGTCATTTTCAGCTGTTACTCTGAGGTTTGAAGTGTCTTTTTCAGGGGGATATATTTCACATCAAGTGCATATATATAGCTTAAATTTTATCAGTGGGAAGTGTTGGAGTTTTTTGTAATTATTGTGCTGGTTTTAGCCATGGCGAAGTCTGTTCAGTATTCAGTGTGCATTCTGGAGTACAGGAAGGACTCGCTGTACTTCTGTCCCTGCTGACTCTTGGAGCAGTACAGACAACTGGCTGAGTCATCTTCCAAAAAAGAGAAAATCCAGTCACCAGTTGGATACTAGTAACCAAATTCTATGGGTATTCCCCCCAAAGTCTGCAGCTGAAAACACAGAGAGAAGGAGACCACTGGTAGGGACTATTACAGTTTCTCAGAGTCAGAAGATAGCATGAAATGCCAATATGTTTCATGAAGATTATCCACCTAACTAACCTTCTTTCTATTTAGGGAGATATGGAAAAATATATTTTGAGTTAGAATTTGCCCAAGGAGCCATGTGAACTATTCCATTCATTTTTTCAAATCCCTGCCTTACTGCTCTGATGAGTAAAAAGTGGTGGTTGTGATCTGGTGTCTACAAATTATGTTTCCTTTCACTTAATACCATGGCATTGTGAGCAGATAAAATGCTGACACATTTGGACTTCTTTTCTAGATTGCTCCTGGGCTGTGTCCAACTGAGAGGGCTGTAGTCCATGAAACGGTGCTTGTGTCCATGCTCTAGCCCCCAGGGATGATATAAAACACTTCATTTGTGAGTAGGTAACTTATCCTGAGAGAGAAGCTCTTTCAATGTGTATGGAAGGATTTTCCTCAGCCCTAATTTTACCATGTGCGCACTCTGACCCCTCTACATAGTGTCTTCTCCCCCATACAGCTCTTCAGCACCTACTCCAATCTCAGTGCATTAATACCTTCTAGCAAACACACCGTTCTGATACATGTGGTAGCAAATGATGGCGGGAAGGGTGAGAAAGGAGCAAAAGACTTCAAAAACCTCAAAGGAGGGAGCAGCATACTCACACCCAAACTACTTAAGCTTATTTCAGGGACCATGTCACCCTGCCAGGTACTCTCAGGTCAGCTGCTCTGACGTAGTAAGCATTTAATGAAGTACTTGTTGTCAAGACTTGGTTCACCGTCTTTGATGTTTCTGGAAGTATGTACTGTGTGATGATCAACAGGAGTTAACCTGCAGGTGGTCTTGGCTCACTGCTAAGTGAAGAAGCCTGGCTGATAAGTGGGTGGGAGATGATGGAGGACAGCGGGTGGCAGGAGCCACAGTATTGCCTGCTGAATCTCATGGAAAAGAGCTTGGTGAATTGGACCCTCTGAGGGAAAGGATCTCACTGCATGCTCCCTGTTATCAACTTTAGGGTTTCTGTGGCGAACGCCATGTCTAGGGAAGGCCCCTTCTGCATGTTTGGTGCCCCATCCCCTGCTTTGTGGAGGCTACTCCAAGTCATTTTCTCTGGCACCCAGCCCAGAGTTTATCGCTGACATTTTTCCCTGCTCCCATGCTCACTCAGAGGCCGCACAAATTGCCCTCTGCTGTGGATCTCCTGAAACACTTCATCTGAAATAGGAAAGCTCACTTAGCCTAAGCAGTTATTTTTGTCCTTAGTCCTCTTCTCCTTCCATGAGCACTAACTCCATGTTTGTGTGTAGCTGACTGGGACATCTACATATCAATAAACTCAGGAATGAACCTTTGCAAAGCTAGGGTCTTATAAAAATCTCCTCTAGAAAGAGCCTCTTGTTGGAGCATTTCAGTCTGACTGTCAGGCTGAAGAATTTGTGCACATGTGGCTCAGTAACAAATGAGCTGTGAGATTTTTTAAGAACAATGTCTTACGCTCACAGTGGAGCTGGACATGAAGATAGTGACCGCATTGCAGTGCCTTGTGAGATTTATGATGGTGAATTTGAGCCTTTGCTGGAGAGGGAGACTACACTTTCAGAACATATCTGGGGAGTTCTGGAAGCACTGTGAGGACTAAGTGACCATCAAGTTTGCCCTGCAAATAATAAACAGATAATAAAGATATTAAAAAAAAAAAAGAACCAGTCTATGATGTTCCCAAATACGTTTCCAGAAGTTAGATATTTAGTCTTGAAGCCATCGTAAGGGGACTTTTACAGAGCTGTACTCATCAGTAGGTTAACCAATACAACTCTCCTGTCTAACATAGTTTCTTGATTTAGATAATGTCCTTGGAGTAGGAGGGAAAAGCTCTGAAAGAAGCTATTGCAAGAGAGTATTGGAAGTACGCTTCTGGCAGTACTTTTGCTGTTAACAGACGTGTGAAACAGAAACAAAGGAATTTGTGTTTCATACAGATCCTCAGGTTGCAAATTTAGTGGAATCCTAGTTCTTTTGAAAGAGATAGAAAGAAGGAAGAAAAAAAGGAGAGAAAGTAGAAAATATCTCCAAATTAAAATATAATTTTTAAAAAAGTCTGCATTTTTTCTTCTACCCCTAACAGAAGTTGCTAAATATTTGCCTCCACAGCTCAACTTGAGAGAATTTATCCTTATATGAGAAGCAACTATGTTAAAATTGATAGCATTTGTTATTTATAACATAAAAAAACCTTTCATAAAAAGTATATCCCCAGACGCAGTAGTGTCAGATGATCAGATGACAGGCATGTGCATGGTCTTGTGAATATGTCCTCCACCCTCCTAATTAATGTTGGGGTTCCTGAGCCCAGTCCTGCCAGCTGAGCTTCATGTGTCCTTGGCTCAACTTCAGCTTGCAAAGGCAAAATGTCATTGGCAAGTACTTTAAGATTCTTTTTGGACTGGGGGTTGGGCAAATTTGATGGTAGATTGCAGTCATCCCTTTTCTGTCTCTGATAAGCAGTAATAGAAGGGTGTTGACATTTAAAGCATTATCAATGGGTAGCTAAGTTGGTTCTCACTGAGAAGGATGCGGGAAATCATTTCTCAGAACGTTTTTAGTTAAGGTTCTGAAAGTGCAAGCAGATGCCACTACATCTGTTACATCCTCTTCCCGTGTTTGAGTGCATCTCTCCAACCACATTAGCTGGAGATTTCAGTCTGAGCAAAACAGCAACAAACACAGACATTTTGCCTCACCTCCCAAGTCTTTAGGATCTGGAAAACAATGTACTAGCATCTAAAATATGCCAATATATCTTGCAGCTTGTTTGCCAAATCCAAACTTGCATATATTAACCAATAGTATTTAGATACGTGATGCAGGAGAAACTTATTTTGATACATTTTGGGTAAGTGACTGAAAATGCATTTGCTGACAACAATATGGCTGAGAGACCTAGGAATCTAAGGAAATAGCTGTTCTCCTATGTGAGAAACATAAAGAAGATGCATTACGTGGCTTATATGGCCAGTTTCACAAAGAGAATAGCGAAGGAAAAAAGCAGTAAATGACTAAGGAGGAAGCACCATTTCTTCAAGAAATGTTATGTGTGCTTTGTTATTTATTTTGTGAAACTAATTCAACCATTTTTTAATGTGTATATTTGTTTAGCATGTTGAATTAGTTTTCCTGGCTTTTAAATATTTCTATATACCTATTAGTAGCATTGTTCTTCTCATCATTGCATGTTTAGAACACACAGAATTAGGGTCTAAAAGCTGTGAATCGTAATTTAAAATAATACTTAAGTTCTGTTGCTGATGTTGATTTATCAAGGCAATAATTTTCAATGGCTGCACAAGTTCTCTTTATTTCCTTTTATAACATTGATACTATAGTAAATCCCAATGGAATAAATTCTGTGTTGCAGCCAATGCAATCAAATTGGCACAGTGTTTACAGACAGTTACTTCAATGCCAAATATTAGTGAATCTGTTACAGAAGTCCCCAAGAAGCTCTGTCAGGAGTTTTGAGGATAGACACATGATAAAAGGAGAGCCTTGGGAAGGGAATGCTTATTTCAGAGTTACACACTGAGCAACACCTCTCTATTTAATTCCTTTAAAGCAAGGCATGAACACCAAGAAAACAAGCAATTCGATCTAAAAAGGGGAGATTTGGCTACACTGACAAGAATAGGCACAGCATAGGGCTCCTTCTTATACTCACTCTGTCACATTCAGGAAATCCTGACTTGCTTTCTGCAGAGCCACAAAAAAAGACTTGAACAATGTTACTTTCCTATCCTCCAGACCCTTCCTGTGTCTATAATTTAGGTGGCTGGGAAAACGTGGGAGAGAGTCTGAGGAAGAAGAAGGAAGCCTCTGCTTCCTACAGGTGCAGTTCCAAAGGCAGGTCACCCCTGCCAAAGGCTGCAACTGCCACCTCCTTGAGGCCGCGGGACCTGTTGGTTGTCTTGAGCTGCCACTGTACTCCACCAGCTGATTCACATCATGTACGCTTGCAAAGGCAGCAGGTAATTTCATGTGGGATCTGTGAACTGAATTCCCTCATAGGAGAATCCTGTGTTTGAACTGACACAAAAGACAGGATCACACCATGTGCCTGGAAGTGGGGAGAGGGGCACAGTCAACTGGCACGAGATGAACAGAGTAATGGAGGAGATCAGGAGATCAAGGAGGAGGGAAGAGGAGGAGGGAAGTCATAAGGCCTAGTGACAAGCAGCTGTTGGTGTGTTAACTACTAAGCAGGTCACCGTGGGTAAGGAGGCCATCAGGATCATCAGGAATGGGACTTTACTCCCTTCCCTTATCAGTGTCTCCAGCATCCCAAGTGGTCCCTCACCTTTACTAATTTCAGGAATGGTCACATACCTGTATATCTGTCTTCCACAGGAGAAGTTCTGTGTCTCAGGATTTGGGCCAGGTACCCTCTTCAGTGATTTTTGGTGGTGTTAGACCTTCTCTGTTGTCCACATATAGTGAATTGCATCTTCCCAGTCAGGAGATTAACACTCTGCGGCAGTTTACCGCTGACCACGGCTGGCTGCTGGAGAATCTGTTTTTAATTTTACCACTCCACTTCTAGGATGAAATAAGAGAACACAAAGCTTAACACTATCAGGGAGCAATCAGGGGCAAGAGTAGCTTATGTATCCAATGCTATAAAAAATTTGCTCCCCTGTAAGTCGAGCAAAGCTATCTGCTACCTGCTAAGCTATCATACAGATGGAGAAAGACAGCTCCAGACGTGCCTTAGATAGAGACAAGCCCCATTCACCATACAACCTGATATTAATCCTGGTACAAGCTACTTTATTTCCATGGCACATGGTAAAGGAAAGCTTACTCAAGGGTCTGGTTTTCAGAACCTTTTCTGAGCTGTGTTGTAAACACACCAAAACTGCGTGACAAGCCTCTTGCGTTTGCTGTAGGATCAATGTCTGCAAAGTCTGTGTCTATAGCAGCAAACCAAACAAACAGTCCCAGGGTGTGTTCCCAGACATTGCAGCTCAAGTGCCTGTGCTGTGCAACTGCCGGTGGTTGCTGGTTTTGGGCCAGTCTGGCCATCAGTCTTCCAAACACAGGCCTTGGGTCAGAAGTTAGTATGGTTATGGACCATTTCCAATAGGCAGTTTGGATGAAGCCATCCAGTTTTGAAGGGTAAGGTAATTTTATGTTATGAATGTGGGCTTTACTGTTCCAGTTGATTTCAATGCCACAGAGCTGGCCTGGGCTTGTGTAACTTACAAGCAGAGACACAGGAAAAGAACTGATTGTGTTTTGGTTTGCCTGTGTTAATGCACAATGTTCAGTATTAGTGCTTAATTTGAACAGAACCAAGCCTAAATGTAATCGTAGTATGGATTGGGTTAAAGATTATCTAGTTCCAACCCCCCTGCCATGGGCAGGGACACCTTCCACTAGACCAGGTTGCGAAAAGCCTCATCCAGCCTGGCCTTGAACACTTCCAGGGATGGGGCATCCACAGCTTCTCTGGGCAACCTGTTCCAGTGCCTCACCACCCTCTCAGTGAGGATTTTCTTCCTGATATCCGATCTAAACCTCCCCACTTTCAATTTAAAACCATTACCCCTCATCCTATCACTACAAATAAAGGTCCCTCGTGCATGAAGTTGATCTCTTGCAGTTTTTATTTCAGAAGAGTCACATCAGGAGTTTATTATGTTGCTGCCTCATGCATTGTGTCATGGTTTACCCCCAACCAGCAACCAAACACCACACAGCCATTTGTTCACTTCCCCCTTCTCCCAGTAGGATGGGGAGGAGAACTGGAGGAAAGTCCAGAAAACTCGTGGGTTGAGATGAGAACACTTTAATAATTGAAACTAAATGAAATAAAATAATGGTACTAACAATACTAACAACACAAATAATAGTAGCAATACTACTAATAATATGTAATTAATATAATGGAGAAAGCAAACAAATGATACAACTGCTTGTCATCCGCTGACTGATGCCCATCCAGTCCCTGAGTAGCGAGAGCCAGAGCCAGAGAGCCCAAGAACCAGAGCCCCAGAGCCAGACCAAGCCCAAGAGATAGAAGAATCCCTGAGCAACTCCCCCAGCTTGTATACTGAGCATGACATTTTGTGGAGTGAAATATCCCTTTGGTCATTTTGGGTCAGTTGTGCTAACTATGTCCTTTCCCAGCTTCTTGTACAGAAGAAGCTGGGAACACAGGTGCAGTATCAGAAACTGAAAAAGTCCTTGACTTGATATAAACATTCCTTAGCAACAACCAAAAATACCTATAAAATCAGTATTCTTCTCAACACAAACCCAAAACATAGCCTCAAACTAGCTATTGTGAAGAAAATCAACTCTATCCCAACCAAACCCAGCACATTTTTTAATTAACTTGACAACACAATTAAGCAGAAAGTATCATGCCAATGGGGCACAAAATGGTAATGTATTTTGGTTTTGTTGGTTTTGGGGTTTTGGTTGGGTTTGTTTGAAAGCCATTCTAAACAGCAAATGCTAAGCTGTCTTTTTTCTTTTTCATTAGGAGGAAGAAACATAATTTCATTATTTTTATTCTATTTGTTGTTCTTATTGTCAATTCTGACTTTAAAGTCAGTGTCTTCCATAAGACTTTGCTAATGATTTTTTCCCTAGACCATGCAACCACTTCTTTAGACTGTACTTCTTTTTAATTGACTTGCTAATCTTTCTTCCAAAAGCTTCTTTTCTTTTCTTCTCTCTTTCTTTTGGAATTCAGAGAAAGCAATTTGGACTGATTTCAGTCTCTTATAGATTTTGGAAAGATTCCAGAGTCAAAGATAGGACTGAAACAGACTGGCAAAATCGATTATTTTAAAGTTTTAGCTTTTAGTTTAGACAATTTTGACAATAATGCTGAAGGGATGTTGGAAAATGTCACAGTCTGGTCAAGAAACTGCAGTATAATGTGTGGTGAATAAATAATGCACCATGTGACTCTGATAAAGGAGTTCTGGGGAAAATGATACCGTCAAAAATGTTGACAGAGTATTATACCCCAATTTCTGCTCCCACTTATATCAAACTAAGTCTGCAGCAATTTCTTGATTTAACATCAAGACTGGGTTTTTTATTCCCATACACTTTTTTTTTTTGTCAAAAGGTGAGCCTCACTGGAGTTATTTCAGGAAGAAGCAGAGATATCTCAAGTTTTTAGTGAAGGCAGGAACACCGGGAGCTGAGGAATCACTGTGCCTGCAGTGGCCTGCAGTGTCTCACCTAAGCAGTGGATGCATGGCACAGACTGCTGGCACATCTCTTGTGGCAGCCAGCAGCATGATCCCAGGTACTGGCTGTCTGGGTGTCTGGGCTTCTTCCCCATGAAGACTATAGGGAGGGGAGAAAGTGGGCTGAGACATTTCAACATCCCCTCACACCAATGTATTTACTAGTAAATATATTTATTAGTGCTTTAAAAAAATATAGAAATAATTAATCAGCTCAGACTAAGCACTTTACGTACATCCTGCATAAAAAGAAAAGGATTCAAGTATGATCCTTAATCCTGAGGATTTGGCTGTAGTTCTGAGATTACCACTTTTTCAGCAACCTACATCATCACTGTTCTCTGCCAGTGTGATATCTTTCACCTTCATGAGCTGATGTCATGCAGCTGTGAATCAGGTTTGGTGTTTTCCCATCAGCCGGCTATTCGCTGGGACGACTGATACATACAGTCCTCCTGGGAGATATGCCAAATTAGTACCCTTCAGAGATGATGAGGTTTAAAGGCTGTCCTATCCAACAATATATGGGATAATTACAAAACATAAAATTACACTTTACCTGACTTTCTATGAAGGAAGCTGGGGTAGCATTTCAGTTTACTTGCATGCTTCCTGAGAGATCATAGAATCATAGAATCATAGAATGGTTAGGGTTGGAAGGGACCTTAAAGATCATCTAGTTCCAACCCCCCTGCCATGGGCAGGGACACCTTGCACTAGACCAGGTTGCTCAGAGCCACATCCAGCCTGGCCTTGAACACTTCCAGGGATGGGGCATCCACAACATCTCTGGGCAACCTGTTCCAGTGCCTCACTACCCTCTCTGTGAAGAATTTCTTCCTGACATCTAATCTAAACCTCCCTGATTTCAATTTATACCCATTACCCCTTGTCCTATCACTACAGGCTCTTGTAAAAAGTCCTCTCCCAGCACCCGTGTAGGCCCCCTTCAGATACTGGAAAGCTGCAATGAGGTCTCCTCGGAGCCTCCTCTTCTCCAGGCTGAACAAGCCCAGTTCTCGCAGCCTTTCGTCATAGCAGAGGTGCTCCAGCCCTCTGATCATCTTCGTGGCCTCCTCTGGACTCGCTCCAAGTGGTCAATATCCTTCTGATATTGAGATGTGTCATTTCTTCTTACCTGAGACTTCGCTATGAATTTCTTCAAGCACCAGCTCCCAATCAAGTAAACAAAGAAAAACCCAGGCCTCAGCCCCTGATTTTCTCTTAAAGGATTAATATGCTAGAATGCACAGCTGGATGTTTGTAAAGTCAGGAAAATAGAAATACAATGGCTTGCATTAATCCCAACTTTAACATTGGCTGGCATGAGAACTGAGTTTTGTTAAAGGCAAACCTTGAACTAGCAGGATAAATTACTGGATATCCATGACCGACCAATTGCAAGCAGAAATATGTCATTGCTTTGTAATAAACCTAATTTGATCATACTTGAATCCTTTTCTTTCAATGCAAGGTGTAGGTAAAATGCTCAGTCTGAGTTTTATATCTTTTGCAGCACTAATAAACACAGCAGCTCTTTTTCTTTCTGTGTTTGCTCCTTAAAAGTTTCCCTATCACTATACACTCTCCTTTATTCTCAGAAGATGAAACAAGTGCTTGATTCACGCTGGCCGTGGAGGTTTTTCCCATGTAGGCTAACCTTGCATTTATGTTACTAAGGAACATGCTCAGACAGCACAAAGCACAGGCAGCAAAAAATGGTAAGGGCAACACTTCCTCCCCTGCTTTTGAGGAGGGCAGTGGGTGCTGCTTGCCTTTGTCTCCTCATTGTTCACAAGCTCTGAGCTCGTCCCCTGTTGTCTTTCACAGGGCATGAGCTTGGCAGGGTCCAAATGCCATGTACCGCTATTTTCGCCAGCAGGAGAACTCCTGGGTCTCTGAATGGATGTCTAGAAAAATTGCTTTTTATGATCTTTCGTTTCAGCTGGCTCTGTGGTGGAGGCCTGCTGCAATTGTTTGAACAGTTTGCAATGAAGAGGGCATAAGGAATAAATGTTCAGTGTTTCCCTTAGGAATATAACGAATGCATCTGCCTGTTAAATGTCTCAGAGTTTAATTCAAAGGGTGGTCTGCTCGTATGCACCTTATCCTCGGAATTTGAAATACGTAGTCCCTTAGGTTGTTCAGAGTATGCATTTATTTTGCTTGTTGTTCTCTCTTGACGCTCCAAGGTTTGTTCACCATCGAAATGAACTCCTGAAGTAGGTATAATAGAATATCTCCTTCTCTCTTCCTAGTAAGTGCTTTGGACAGCTTATGC
The DNA here is from genome assembly GCF_000690775.1 of Eurypyga helias. NCBI lineage: Eukaryota > Metazoa > Chordata > Aves > Eurypygiformes > Eurypygidae > Eurypyga > Eurypyga helias. The sequence goes on along the minus strand of NW_010223752.1, from coordinate 28,454 downwards.
ATAGATTAGCCTTCCAGCACCATTGGGATTCTGCTTGAGATGGCAGAGTACAGCTACACAAGCCAAAGGGAGCCTGTTGGATTATTTTGGGTGACCAGCATTCACATGGCCATTTAGTTAGCTCAAGCAGCACCAATACTTTCCTTCTTGGTTTATGGCTTGGCATTCTAATGAGCAATGAGGCAAATCCTCGACTTAACTGGAACAGCCCCTTTGATTTTAGTAAAAATAATGGTAAAGTGACAAACTGTCCAATACTTACCCTACCTTGAAGCTGCCTGTGTAGCTCCAAATTGCATTTTCTCAGTCTATCAATATTCCAGTCTGATGGACTTAAACACTAAGCACAGTTCTAGTGCTTAGCATAAAGCTGAACTTTCAAGATTTAAAAAAAATGAGTATTTGGTTGTAAAGTGTTACAACTACATCTATTTGCAACTTTTTGCTGCAACAGGCACAATTAATAGGCTTGCCAAAAATTTAGACCTAGAAAAAATACCATTCTATATCCAAAATAAAACACTGTTACCAGTGGCAACATCATTGGCTGTTTTAGCAGACAGACCAGATACTGGAGGAGTGAGGGGCGTAAACCACTCTCTCAACATGGGAGAGGACTTTTCTTTGTCAGGACAATATAGGGACAATGCTCAAGCTATACTTGCTTTGTGTAAAATTGCAGAGCCACAGCTTCTAACATGGGTTATTCTATAGCAAATTACTTTTACAGCAAGCCAGGAATAATCAGAACAAAGCAGGCTATAGCTGCTGTCACCTGCTTTCATGCCTCCAATGGGAACTAAATTCACTAAAATGGACTGTAAGAAATAGCGGGGGTGGCTCTGTTCCTTTTCACCTATGTCTGAATAGCTGGCTTCACTCTTCAGCTGGGTTCAGGCAAATTAACCTGTTGAGGGCATCAGCTGTCTTCACTTCAGGCTATTGGGAAAAACTTTAAATCCCTTTTGTTTAGAAGTAGTGAAAACTGTAGAAGCCATTCACTGCCAAAGCAGTTCTTTGAGGTTTAAAGGGCTGGGAAATAGGCTAACAAATGATAAGAGGGAGGTGTTGTCCAGTGGAGCTTTTTTGTCCCCAAAATGCCTCTAGCCTGAATTCAGAAGAAGGAAATGCAGGATATCCTGAGTACAGCCCTCTGGATTCACCTCCATGCTTGCACAGGAGACAAGGCACACTGGATGGAGGTGCCTGTGTTGGTCCAGTGTACACTGGCATGATTGATTAACCCACACACTCAACAGCCAGACTGTGAGCTGAGTCATGTGAAGGGAAGGGGCAGCAGCACTTGGTTGGAGGTCCACAGGTCCAGCAGGACCCTCTGAACTGGCCAGTAGCCAACACTAGAACAGGAGGCTTTGGATACTTTAGGTACTGAGCATCACCTGAAGCTGAGGACAAGCCAAGCAGGGATCATGGGGGCGAAAGCAGGAACACCACGGCAATGAACCTGTGTGTCACCACAGCCATTGCACGTCTGCCCACTTGGGTGTGGGATGGACGGACGGCAGTGAGGAGTTTTGCTGATGCTCGAGACCAGCAGTCACTGGAGAGCTGCAATTGCTGCAGCTCCTCCTCCCTCAACACCCTTCCCTCACCCCCCACAGACACAGTGATCCTGAGTAGCCCCAGGCCTTCAAGGTGGTGCTGGTGCTACATGTACCAAGGCAGAATTTCTTGGCCATTACTGCCCTTACTCTCTTTTCATCCTTGTCCATCTCCAGTCTGACATGTGAGCCAGAATCTAAGCATGCTTCCTGCAGCACATCATTCCATTCCTTTTTTTTTTTTTCCTTTCTTTCTTTGGTCTTTGCCGCTGGAAAGAATGGCAAGTTTCTCTTCAACAGCATTTTGCATTATTGTTGCACTCTACCTGTATTTATTGTCTGTATTTCATCTTTTCTCTGCTGAGTCTCAGAAACATATGCCTGAGAGGTCATTATTTACTCAAGACAATGATAAAATCTTTTATTGTGTTTTATTTTAAAATTATAATGATGAAATGATGCCTCAGTCCAGAGGTGCTGGAAGCTCATAAGCCATGTGCAGTAGTTGATGCAGGAAATTATTTAGCTCTGAAGATTCCAGAACAGATGAGGATAATTTTCTGGGTTTTTAGTAGGATGGCATCAATTGTTGGGAAAAAGTAGTTTCACTGGCAAGCAATTACTTAGCAGGTCTTTGACTCAAAGACAAAAAGTTACAGGGTGGGTGAGAAAAGGTAACAGGAAATTTCTTCCCTTGAGGAAGCTTATTCATAAGAAAAATAAAGCAGAAGGGGCTGGCATAGGTAGGATGCTGAGCTAGACTCACCTGTCATAGACATAGCCACCATTGTCCAAGACAACTCACCATCAGTACTGAACCACGTACTGACCAGAACCAAAGTTTTTTTTAAGTATCCTGTAGTTGCTACTCAGGTTGTTCAGGAATTGTACAAAAGGACACTCATACAAAGTGTTTTTATGAGTGCAGACATTGCTCAAGCTGCAAACTTGATTTTGAATAAAATATCTAGCAGTAATCAGTCACATTCAATCAAGAATAAATCACTGGTTTCATATTTAATTTTACTGTCATAGTTCATCATGGTTTATAAATAATCCAAAGTCTGAGATAAAGTCACATTTCCACCTCAACGGATGCAAAGACCACTTCACTGCATTTAATATTCATAAGGGAGCAAAATCCTCTCACTTTTGTGGAAATTTCACTCATAATGTAAAGAAGAGATTAACGGCAGCTCTCACCCCATGTCAGTAGTGTAACTAGGGGGAAATCTCTGGAATTAGGAGGAGATTATTTTAAAACAAATAAAAGAAGTAGTTGTTACACAGCAGATAGGAAAAAAAAATAACATAAAGGTTGACAAACTGGAATGAGGAAAGGAAAACAAGAGAAATTCCAATTAGGAAAATATTCTTCACAATGAGTGTGGTTAAAGCTAGGAACATGTTGCATAGAGAGGCTGCAGAATTTCTATCCTTGGAGATTTCTGAAGCTTGGGTGGGCAAGGGCCTGAGCAACATGATCTAACATTGAAGTCAACCCTACAATGAGCAGTTTGTTGGACCAGGTGACCTCCTGACCATCCTGACCAACCTGCAGCCTATGATTCTGCATACTTCTGGAATTTGTTGCTGAAGAGGGTTGAGGGATGCAGACCATATCAGCAAATTCAGAAGGAGATTAGACAAATCCATTGACAAAATGTCCATAAACAGATAAGCAAACAGGCAGGGATGTGTCTTGTAATGTCCCTGATGATTATGGATCCTGTGGGTGAACTAAGGGAATAGTGGATAACACTACGCTCTTAATGTCTCCCTAAGTAACACTTCCTATTGACATAGCCAAGGGGAAAATACTTGGCAAATGAACAGTTCGTTTGATCCAGAGGACATATCCTTTTATCATTAATTCTTCTTTTACTTAATTCTTGGCTGCAACATTACTGCTGCTGTGTCTCTGAGAGATTTCCTGGGTCCTTCACTGTAGTCCTTTCACTCATATGACCAGTCTCAAGCCCTCTGATCCCTCTGTTTCCTAAGTCTTCTGGTTTTCTCAAAAACCTCTAATGAAAACTATGTCCAAGTGTCTTAAAAAGCTGGTCAAGTCTGACTATATTGAAAATTTGTCACAGAAAAAGGAGAGCTGATGGATTCATGTGTACTATCTTTGGTCTCATGATAATCAAGGTGCCTTTTTAAGAAACAGCCTCCTCTTGCATTCGGTAGCTACCACTCCCTGCCCTCTACTAGTGCCTTGGAAATATTACAGCATTGATTGTGACTCTGAGGATGATATTGAATCATGGACTCACCTGACATCACACCAAAGTATCCAAGGTACTTCACTATGGGCTTCAGATGGTTATCGGTGTACTCAGATACAGAGCCACGTATGTGCTGTTTGAATGCAGAAATGGAGGAGGCCCTGTGCAGTGAAGAGCCACTGTATGAACTCTTCACATGCAGAATTACACATGATGTTCAGCACAGAGGATGTGAGCATGGAGATACAGGCTTTGGCAGACTCAAACTTACTGGAGGACACTGAAGCTCTATATTTTGGGATTAAGCCTGAGTCCATCTTAATAAGAGAATAGTTTGCAGGCTTGATTAAGAAGAAATCTGGACTCTACCTCTATCCTGAGCCAGAAAACAGGATCAAATTCAATGTAGAGTTAAAATTTTGCAAAAGGCTTTTCATGCTTTGATGGGCTGAGGTAAAAATAGAATTAAAATCTTAGGTAGCAAAGAAATACCTCCAAGCAATTCTCAGCATACATTTATTAAGAAAAGCCTATAAGTGAATGCTTATATTTACACTCATCTGTTCGTCAAGCTGACTTAACTATTCAGCAAGCCTGAAGTGCTCTCCCTAAGAGTCGTTCTTTCCTGAGCCGTGATGTAAACCCTGCACTCTTTAGAAGAGTTTGGCCATACCCAGGTTCCTCCTGCCCTGACAGAGACACTGCATTTATCCAAGCTCTGAATGCTTCCTGCAACTTCTGCTAGGCTGAAGTTGCTAGCATGCAATCACAGCCTTTCTGGAGTAGTCCCATCTGACTATAGTATAATGATTCACACATTATTCTGTAGTAAAGGATAGGGAAAGTCATCACTCTGGGAATTTACAATCCCCTTTGGCCATCCACTATGCCAGAACCATAACAACAGCTTTCATTATTGTGCTTTAGTTTTAATGGATTATCCTTTTTATTGCTGGCTGCAGTTGCAGTTCTCAGAAATAAACCAAAAAATATTCATTATATTAAAAAATTCTCCAATATTCATTAATGTTGCTCTCTTTAGTGTTATTTATTGAACGATTAAATTACTATTAGCAGATGGTAACTGAAGTATATAAAATGCAAATGCCTACAATATCAAGCAAGCATATTTTACTGACAAAATCTAATATAAGTGCACATCATGATTGCTCTTTTTTGTGCACAGAATGGAAGATAATGGGGATGTGTACCATGTCTCTCTTAGATTAATTAATCTATTTATTCAACAAATCAAGCTGATGCCAGTAGTTTAGTTAACAATATGGGAAGGTAGATGATATTGGAACATATGGTCTGCAGTTAAAATGAACTTTGCTGCTCTATAATGGAACTTTTTCCCTGTGTTTCTCAATTTTAATGGCACACCACCAGAAGCTTACGGCATATTAGAGAACAAGGTTGTAAATTGTTCCTCGGTTTTATTCTGAAGCCTAGATAATCCCATTTTATAGAAGAGACCCAAAGCACTGAGATACAGACCCTAAATACTTCAATAATACAGAAAATATTCTTTTTTCTAGTCACCAGGGTCCTCCACATTCCTCATGCAGTTTGTTTGAACTTGTACCCCAAACTCCTATTGACTTCAGTGGGAATTAGACAAGTGACATATATTCAGAGCTGGAGCCTTTGCAGACTGTAATATAAAGGTAAATGGGAATCATATGAAATATCCCCATTGTCTCATTTC